>NW_019730582.1:0-341 GCF_002891405.2 Cryptotermes secundus | reverse complement strand
GTTGTTTGTTTGCTCACTGCCAGTCTTTCCCTAACCTTTGTCACCACCAGGTAGTGGTCAGTATCACAATCTGCTGCCCTGAATGATCAGACATCAAGGATACTTGAGTGCCGTCTCCTATCTATCAAAATATGGTCTGTTTGATTGTGTATCTTCCCATCAGATGTCGAAGTAAATTTATGGATGTTTTAATGCAGGAACATTGTATTTTTGACAGTAAGATTTCTTGATGTGGCAAAGTTTAGTACTCTAACTCCATTATCATACTAATTTCATGCAAACTCTCATTCCCAATTATTGGTTTAAAAATGTCTTCCCTCCCTACTTTGGCATTGAAATCT
>NW_019730581.1:0-1227 GCF_002891405.2 Cryptotermes secundus | reverse complement strand
TTGTGGAATGAGAATCATGATTATTCATTGATACGGGGGTTGATCTACAGTTTCGTAATGCTGGATGTAAGAAAATTACAAAAACTCTTTCTGCTTCTCATTCGCGAGGCAACTAGTTCGAATATCGGCACGGTTATTGGCTCTCGTGACTTGAGATTTTGCATAGATTTCCCCAGTTCCTCGAGCGTATTGCTAGAGCAGTACCATAAACATACTAAATATCCCTCCTGTCACGGTTTTGGTCACTTGAAGGCAGTCGTTGAGTCGCACCCTAAAATATTTTGCATATTATTAAAAAGGCTTCCTTGAAATTATACGCTAAACACGGTTATGACTATAGGTTCCAGTTGGGGTCACCTGAACCTGTACATCACCACAATTTCGTTGGGGTGGGGGGAAAGAAAACAGGAACGAAAGAAAAAATGAAAGGAAGAAAGGCTATAGAAACAAAGTATGTATACGTCGAGGCCCTCTGACGATTACTGCCATCTGTCACACACCGAGCGAACTACGTCCACTGCGAATCCCTACAATCGCATGGGCCTGTAGTCAATCGTAAACCAACTCATATGTGTGTGTGTGTGTGTGTGTGTCTGTTACACGAGTACCATTGCTTTTACAGGCCAACGTTCCACCCCTACACACGTTAAGATTACTCTCGTACACCAATGTAAGAAGTATGGTGGAGTTTATTACATGTATCAGTAGGAGGCTGTTAAAGTTGCAATTTACACACAAGGCAGTGGCTTTCTATGGACCATAGTATATTTAAGTGCTAAGAGGGCGCGCCATAGCTTAAGCGGTTAGTCGCTGGCTTCCAATGGCGTCGGCACGGGTTCGATCCCGGGTCTGGTCAAGTAGGATTTGTGGTGGACAAAGTGGCAGGTTTTCTCCGAGTACTTTGGTTTCCCCTGCCAATCTTCATTCCACCAATTGCTTCACAATCACCCTCACCTGTCATCTGGGGCTGGTACAATAGGCCAGAAGTGGCCGCAGTACAAAGGACTTAGTCCCACCCCACTAGCAATAAAAATATTTAATGCTACATACATTGTATCCTAAGGCCGCGCCATAGCTCAAGAAGTTAGTCGCTCTTCTGTGGTTGCATGTGCATGTTCGTTGCCAAGGAGACGTGTTTACTGAGCCTTTACCTCACAACGATCATCTATCCTGGCTCCAAAACTGTGGCTTATAGCGGACGTATCAAAATATGTACTCGTATAATCT
>NW_019730580.1:0-475 GCF_002891405.2 Cryptotermes secundus | reverse complement strand
CTCCTGGACTCTCCACACACTGACTTAACCAAAGTCAAAGTCACACTGCGACTAACGGTCAGTCATTCAGTTAAACACTGGTGTCGAGTCCATGACCAGATATTTATTACTGTTTGACATTTACGGCCTTGTTTTTTGTGGGGCGCCCTCTCTGACGAGATGACGGACCTGTCTTTTGTGTATGCTGCTGGCCCTTACCAGCGCAGTCTTTCTCGGGTCTGAGTCCCTTGGTACTCGTGACCATATTTTACTGTCTCAGATTTGAGACTTCCATTTTCGTCGCCTCCTACGACTTGCAGTGTCACGGTGGAGGTATCCGACTTAGCTTCCACATGGGCATTCTTAATCAGATATTCGTTATTTAGGTGTCGCACGGACAGCACAGAAAACAAGTGACGTTGTAGCTAGTACTGTTGCAGTGTGACGTCATTGAGCCTGCGCTGAAGTCTGTTTACCGAGCCGTTGCCTAGAAGCA
>NW_019730579.1:0-514 GCF_002891405.2 Cryptotermes secundus | reverse complement strand
TCGACTCCAGGGCCATAGTGCGGCTGAAAGGATTAGGTCAATTGAGAAATCCAGTAACCACATCGGGAATCGAACTTGCGACTTTGCGACTACTAGCGTAGTGCCTCAACCAACTACGTTACCACGTGGTCCGCAATTATAGGAAGTGTACCTCGAATTATGCCACGGATGATTCATTCGTCAGCATTTTCAGTTCGTTATTCGTGAACCGTCCTGTCGCTCGTCGCTGTAGCTTCTCATTTATGCTGTTGAAAGCGCCACTACTTCAACCGACAATAACAAAATAAAAATATATATTTTCATATACTTTGCACTGTTTTCAAATTCGACTTTTGGTTAGTATTTGAGGCGGTTTGCAAATCCAGTTCATGTACCATCTCCAGATTGCAGAATAAGCCACGTGTGTTGTCTCCCACCGCGCCATTGGCTGCCAGAAACAACTCTGAGATTACGTAATGCGTGACAAATCCAACGGAAGGGAAGTCCATGAGTTCAACGGTATCTCAGGCACGGT
>NW_019730578.1:0-651 GCF_002891405.2 Cryptotermes secundus | reverse complement strand
AGCAACGCAAAGCTAGCAAGCTAGCAACGCATATCTAGAAAGCTAGCAAGCAACAGTTGAAAGTTGCAACGCAAAGCTAGCAAGGTAGCCACGCAAATCTAACATGCTAGCAATCTAGCAACGGAAAGCTAGCAAAATTAGCAACGGAAAGCAGGCAAAATAGAATCGCAAACATGGCAAGCTAGCAAAGCAAAGCTGGGAATCTAGCAACGAATATATAGCAAGCTACCAAAGCAAAGTTAGCAAACGTGCAACGCAATGCTAGCAATCTAGCAAAGCAAAGATAGCATGCTAGCACCGCAAAGCTAGCAAGCTAGATGGCAAAGCTAGCAAGATAGCAACGAAAAGCTATAAAGCTAGCAGCACAAAGCTTGCAAGCTAGCAACGCAAAGCTAGCATGCTAGCAACGCAAATCTACCAAGCTTGCAACGAAAGCTAGCAAGCTAGCAACGCATAGCCAGCAAGATAGCAACGAAAGCTAGCTAGATATAAACGCAAATCTAGCAACCTAGCAAGCTAGCCACGCAAACCTAGCAGGCTAGCAACGCAATGCTAGTAAGCTAGGAACGCATATCTAGCAATCTAATAAGCTAGCAACGGAAAGCAAGAAAACTAAAAAGGCAAAGCTAGCAAGGTAACAAAGCAAATCTA
>NW_019730577.1:573-995 GCF_002891405.2 Cryptotermes secundus | reverse complement strand
GTTTCCCATGAGTATTAGGGGTGAGCCATAAAACTGGCCCTAGCATTGCAACCTTCAGTGGTCTATTGTGCTTTAGTGTTTCCCAAAATGGGTGCCCTGCCCCCCCCCCCACCAGGAGGCAATTAAAATTCTTCTAGAGGCTGCACAACAATGGGTAACTGACAAAGGTGCAAAATTAGCGGCCTCCGTAGTCTAGAGGTAACGTTCCCACCTCATGACTCGTAGTACATGGGTTCAAATACCCAGCGGAGGTCGTCAAATTTTTAAGGGCCGAAAAATTCAGGGAACAAGTCCTCCAGGAGGGACTTTTAAGCCGTGAGTTCCTTGTCGTAGCTTTACAGCATGTAAAAGAACCTCATATCTCCAAAGGAGGTCACTGAGCCAAATTACGGACGTTTCCTGCCCAACAGCAGTCTCTAATA
>NW_019730577.1:0-497 GCF_002891405.2 Cryptotermes secundus | reverse complement strand
GCTGGCTGGGCAGGACTGATGGTAAGCACCAGTACCGGTAAGATATAGTGACTGGTAGAAATCATAGAGGGAAGCACAATGGACCAATACAGGTCTAAGTGCATGGGGAAACCCACCTTCTCCAATAACTAACTAACTAACTAAGGTGCAAAATTAATTTTAATCCTAGTATGGCATACTAAATTACAAGCTAACAAATTAATGCAAATATTGCATTATACAAATCATTAAGTTTCAGTAGTAATAATTTTTGCATATTGATAAAATCAAATTTGAAGTAACTTTGATAGATCAAGGCCCTCAGACTTTTCTATTTACAAATTTGGAATCTCAGACTGACAAGAGTTTGGGAACCACAGACCTAGAAGGCATTACTACCAGATCAGTGGCACCCACATTATAACAAGGATAAAATAAGAATAGTTCCATGGGTAACTGTATATGTTCGTTACTTTGCAGTGCCAACAGCACCGCCACTGGAGATCAAGTGTGAGGCT
>NW_019730576.1:1663-2135 GCF_002891405.2 Cryptotermes secundus | reverse complement strand
TTGCAAACTAGAATTCTGAAAGCTGCTGCTCATTTGTCTGCTTCAATAATTAAATGATTGTATGAAATGCGTTCATGTTGTAAGATATCGGTATAATGGTCCCATGTATGAATTCTGTGTTGTTCAGTAGCTAGGAAATGTATTGTTTAGCAAGAAGACCTGGGTTTGTTGTTGGCACAAAATGGCTTTATTTTGGCTAATCTGACCAAGAAACAATTAGGGATTTTTTTCCTGGGGTTTGTTTTCTTTGGTTAAGTTTAATTTGTCCCTGTTTTTAATCACTTAACACTGCACCACGAAGACATGTTGGATGGAGGTGAGTTGTCAGCTTCATGCCCTGGACACTTCACCACAAGGTAAAGAGCTCCAGTACCCATTGGATAAGATGCTGGGTGATCCCTGCAGCTGGCCTGGACACTGCAGAAGAGAAACATTCCTTGCCCCAGTCAGGAACCAACTGAGCTCTCTGAAT
>NW_019730576.1:0-483 GCF_002891405.2 Cryptotermes secundus | reverse complement strand
GTCCACATACCGACAGATACCCTCATCTCTCATGCATCCATTTTTGTCTTTTGAATGTCTGTCAAGTTTTTTTACTCATTTGTTGATACTTCCTGTGAATTTGTTCTGGGTGTATTGAATTTCACTTATTATGACCTCCATCTTTTCTTGGCCAGCCCTAATTTCAGCCCTCAAATTGTGTTAGCTGGTATCCCCCCCCCCAGATGATGGCTTTCATCTTTTCTTCACTGGACTCAATTCCATTCTTGGATGGCCCTCAGGTTTTCTTGGGCAGAGTTCAGTTCATCCTTCAACTGATCCAAACTGTCCCTAATCAGTTGCTACACCAGGTTCGGTTCGATAATCCACCAGTCAAACTAACCAAATAGCAGTTCAGTCCAGTAGCAGTTCTGACACCAATTGTTAGTGACAAGACACAGGGTTTGGATTGACAATTGCATTTATTGGATACAGATAATTAACAATGCTTGTATTATTTTTCAT
>NW_019730575.1:0-433 GCF_002891405.2 Cryptotermes secundus | reverse complement strand
TGTAGCAGTAGAATACTCGATGCACAATAATTCAATTATTTGTCAAGACATGTGTAAGTCCAAATCCCACTTCTGACACCAGTTGTCACGTATTGGGCATATAACGCGACAAATAACTTCACGCCGTATTTGATATAGCGAATTTTATTTCACATTCGCACTTACAATCACCCAAATTACAGATTCACAATTACTGCTATCTGCAGTATCACAAATACTACACTCTAAATGCCGGAATACAACTGACTGGTTGCTGGCTAACTGGGAACTAACTCGGAGGTAGCTCGCGGACTATCTTCGGCGATGGCCACGTTACAACTCGACTCGGTGACTGTCACGGTACAACTAACTCGTAGCTGCTGTGCAGTTGCCTTATATAGTCGCAGTCGTGCCTGTTGCGTGCCACGTCACAGTAGGAAGCGGTTCCGCGTCA
>NW_019730574.1:0-579 GCF_002891405.2 Cryptotermes secundus | reverse complement strand
TTCTGTTAAGGACTAAGGCCACGGAGTTCGTTTTTTTTAATTTAATCTACGTTTTATTTAACGACACTTTCAGTACGTTAGACTGTACCTCTCAAGCGGCAAATGATAGAATTACTAGAAACACAACACAAATCCACAAAAATCCTCCGTCAGGATGGTCAGTCTCCTAACTGAGATTTGAATCGAGCACTTCCCGAATACGAAGTAAGAGTGCTATTCACTCGACCACGGGGTTGATGCATTTTAATATCGTGTAGGCTTATGATAAGCATTCAGACGCGCCGTTGTATTTTGAGCGACTCCAGTATTCATTCATTTATTCCTTTGTGAGAAGAATGCATACAAATATAATATTTTCTTATTAAATCTATTCCTATTTGAATGAAATATCAGAAGTGGTGAAAGTTCTTGCCCATTGAACGTTTGGTTTCCGTTTCGGAATGTCAAGTGCAGTTCGTAGCCCTTGCATGGGAGTGTCTGTTATCTTCCCCAGCAATGATACGCGAAACTTGTCATTGTATGTCCTGTACTGTACAGAACCACTGTAACCGGTTGTTGACTCATGTACAGGATAGGATT
>NW_019730573.1:0-308 GCF_002891405.2 Cryptotermes secundus | reverse complement strand
CATTACTACAATAAGACAACAGACAAATTACACTCACAAACACGTCCAAACAAAACACAGCACAAAAATATTAGTAGAAAAGTGAAGCATAATCTCATGTTCTCATTTTTTCTTCATTTCGCTTTACTACACTTACGTAATCCTCCTCTCCTTTACATTTTTCACTTCACTGCATTTTTTGCTGATTTCCACCGCACATTCATTACGTTCCTAACCCTTTTCATGAAATTATTCGGTTTTCAGGAGAGAGTCCCTAAAGAATATGAAGGCAGTTGGTTCCAGATCTGTATGGTTCTATTTACAAAGGA
>NW_019730572.1:0-376 GCF_002891405.2 Cryptotermes secundus | reverse complement strand
ATTATGTCGTAATTGTGAGCGGTTATATATGTCACCTGCGGAATTATTAGTAAATTCATCGGGCCGGTTATATACGATTCACCCTGTATTACACATAAATTCTTCACAGACCGACTTTTATTTCTACTTCAACTATGAACTTTATTGGCTATCTCCTACCAAGAACTGGCTTGCTTGCTTGCTTGTTTGTGTGCTTCTGCCACTGCTACTACCCATAACTCATAACTGCCCTGAGCATATTCTGTCACTTACTTATATAACCGGGCCGTGCCATGGCTGAAGCGGTTAGTCACTGGCTTCTCACCGAAGCGGCCCACGTTCGATCCCACATGTGGTCAAGTGAGATTTGTGGTGAACAAAGTGGTGCTGGGGCAGG
>NW_019730571.1:0-929 GCF_002891405.2 Cryptotermes secundus | reverse complement strand
AAGCCCTATAATATATTTCGTAAACCTACACGAAAGGGAAACGTATTCTCTACAAACCCGTTCGATCTTCGAGATTTTGCATATCTGATTTCATCATTCTGTTCGCTAATTGAAGATACAAATGTATGGTTAACAGAGCTAATAAACAGCACAAACGGTACGTAATGAATGCTCATATATCATGTTTTAACGAAGCCAATCATAGGAACGTTGCGTAAGTTCGCAATTTTTCTCCATATTTAGCTGAGTATTCATATCGCACAAAAATACTTAAATTGGCTGCGATCAGGATTATAACTGTCGAAATAAGTACACTGAGGAGTGTTTTCATTTCTTATTTTATTATGACCTCATTCTGCTGGGCTCTAGGCTATACCCAGCATCCTGTCCAGTGAGCACGCAGCACTGTTTCCTAGGGGTAAATTGGCAAGGGCGTGAAGCTGACCACTCAACTCTATCTAGTGCTGAGGCCAAGAATGATGGAGCTGTCACCACTCACGCCTACGGCTTCGTGGCGTGATGCTTAATTAATTGAACACAGGGATAACTTANAAACGTCGGTTAACACTACATATACACGGTGCCAAATCCCAGAAGACTGCTTTCTTCATCAGGATTATTACTGTCGAAATAAGTACGCTGAGGAGTGTTTTCATTTCTTATTTTATTATGACCTCATTCTGCTTGGGCTCTAGGCTATACCCAGCATCCTGTCCAGTGAGCACGCAACACTGTTTCCTAGGGGTAAAGTGGCAAGGGCGTGAAGCTGACCACTCAACTCCATCTAGTGCTGAGTTCAAGAATGATGGAGCTGTCACCACTCACGCCTACGGCTTCATGGCGTGATGCTTAATTAATTGAGCACAGGGATAACTTAACATTTTAATTAAATTAATCATATATTTCATGACATGTCATTTTTTTTTGTG
>NW_019730570.1:0-287 GCF_002891405.2 Cryptotermes secundus | reverse complement strand
CAAGAAACGGAAAGCGAGAAAGGTAGCAACGAAAAGAAAGCAAGCTAGCAACGAAAATCTAGCAAGCTTGCAACGCAAAGCTGGTAAGTTAGCAACGCAAACTGGCAAGCTAGCAACGCAAAGCTAGCAAACTAGCAACGAAAAACTGGCAAGATAGCACGCAAACCTGGCAAGCTAGCAAAGCGAAGATGCCGAGCAGCCAAGCCAAAGCTGGCAAACTAAGAACGTATACCTAGCAAGCCAGCAACGGGAAGCTAGCAAGTTAGGAACCCAAATCTAGCAAGCTA
>NW_019730569.1:0-520 GCF_002891405.2 Cryptotermes secundus | reverse complement strand
TTACCCATCGAAACCACATCTCTAGCCACTCATACACGTGATAATGTACTGTATTGTACAGCGCTTCCTTTGACTTAACGTTATTCCACAGTCCGTATTGGTAGTTTTTAGTCCTGCATAACATTGATTGCATTAGCTGACTGTTTTGATTACATGTTTAATCTTCACTTTTTGGGTCTTTTATACTGACACCGGCAGATAGAAACTTTATATGATGTTTTAAGGGTCGTTTAAGTAATGTTTGCATTAATTTACATGTTCATCTATTGACACGTTTTCTTGATCGTGTATAAAACTAGAGCCCTGCTACTGCACATTATTAAGATGCACTTTGTCAAAAATTATCTATATTTTCATAACTTGGTCTGTTTTCCATATTTATGCAACGCGTTAAGAATGTGTCTTGCACATATGAAGTTGTTATCCAGCATTCGTCCTCAAAGACCGAGGAAAAGGACTAGTATCCTCTGTAAAGCTGGTAACTAAGCCGTGATTGGAGCAGGGTATTTCATGATTACAA
>NW_019730568.1:0-526 GCF_002891405.2 Cryptotermes secundus | reverse complement strand
AACTCTGACCCCTTGGTCATCCAGCCCGTAGCCAGTCGCTATACCCACTGCACTATCCGGGGTTCCATGCTATACAGCATACCATTATTTACCGATTCTTGTCTATGCTCTCATAAATTGGGTGCCCTGAAAGTTCCTTTATCGAGATGAAACGTTTAAATGTGATAATTTTCACTTCTGTTTAGACTGTTATTTGTAGCAACTGGTAACATTGTGGCTGCACTAGCACTTGTTTCTATCAGCTGTTGCATTATAGGTGTATTTACTCAATTTTTATTTGCTTATATTCGTATTCGTATGAGAGGGGGTGGGTTTCCCCATGCACTTAGACCAGTTATTGGTCCACTGTGCGTCCCCCTTTAATTTCTACTGTCGCCATACCCTACCGGTAATGGTGCGTGCCATCAGCCCCCATAGAGCCAACGAGGTCGGCCCTCGGTACCTTGATGCTTTCCCCATCCACCAGAGGCATTGGAGTCTGCTTGGGCGGGAAAGTGCCTGTAATTTAGCTCAGAGGTCTCCTAGA
>NW_019730567.1:424-547 GCF_002891405.2 Cryptotermes secundus | reverse complement strand
AAATTGCTGCAAACTCCAGCACTTACTTACTTACTCATGGATTTGGGCCCTTCTTGAGAAGCCACCAATTCTGCAGCTACTCAAAAATTTCCCAGCATTTTATGGAGCCCGAAGGTCCATTAC
>NW_019730567.1:0-414 GCF_002891405.2 Cryptotermes secundus | reverse complement strand
TGGTCCCTATCCTGAGCCAGATCAATCCAATCAATACCATCCCATCCTATCTCTCTAAGATCCATTTTAATATTGTCCACCCACCTACGCCTTGGTATTCCCACTGGTCTCTTTCCTTCTGGCTTTCCCACCAATATCCTATATGCATTCCACGCCTCCTCCATTCGTGCTACATGCCCTGTCCACCTCATCCTCCTTGACTTGATCATTCTAATTTTACTTGGAGAAGAGTACAAATTATGAAGCTTATTCGAACTTCAGCACACAAAATTGAATCTTCGATGTCTTCATGTGATACGAGTTTCGTCCGCGATGCCTCCTGCTACTAGCATAGCCCATCTCCATCTCTGCACTTAGTTGTCTGAAGCATACTTTACTTGCAGAATTATAGACTTTGTCCCTCGTACCTCAAAT
>NW_019730566.1:0-560 GCF_002891405.2 Cryptotermes secundus | reverse complement strand
TTTCAAGGAAATAGCGGCTCCGGTTTAGAAACCCGAAATTAACGGTCTTGCGGATTCGTTGCGCTGACCACGTGACACCCTCTATCCACTAAAGCTGGCACTAACTTCGCCGACAAGCGGCGGTCGCTCGGTCGGTATAGTTCGCTTGCGGACTAAAACCACGGAGTTTCTTTGTTTTGAGACTTACTGAGTTGAAACAGCTTCCAATGACCTAATAATTGGTCATATCCTCTCATGTCTCCATATTCGCTGAGATCGCAAAAGAAAGGCAACTTGAAATTGTTGAAATTTTGCTTGTGGTTTTGTATGGGTTTGACGCTTGGCCTGTCACTAGTAATATTGTATTTAGCGTCATATATTGTGTAGAATATTCTTTATTCAATTTCAGTCTCACAATATATGTATAATTCTAGGGATAACTACACATTTTGTACATTACGAGAAGTTTCGGCCATTATTGTTGGCCACTATCATGTAGTATACTTGTACAGTCACACTCAAATCTCTGTGGGTAGCCTAGAATTATAAATAAGTTGTGAGAGTGGAACTAAATATGTTTC
>NW_019730565.1:0-351 GCF_002891405.2 Cryptotermes secundus | reverse complement strand
TGCCTTTTTAGTTTTCCAGCTTTCCGTTGCTAGCTTATTAGCTTGCTAGAAATGCGTTGCTAGCTTACTACGTTTGCGTTGCTAGCCTGCTATCTTTGAGTGGCTAGCTTGCTAGATTGCTTGATTTGCGTTGTTATCTAGCTAATTTTCGTTGCTATCTTGCTGGCTTTGCGTTGCTATCTTGCTACCTTTTCGTTGCTAGCTTCCTAGTTTTGTGTTTCTATCTTGCTATCTTTTTTCTTTTCTAGCTTAATAGCTTCGTGTTTCTAGCTTGCTAGCTTCCAGTTGCTAGCTTCCTTTCTTTGGTTTGCTAGCTTGATAGCTTTGCTTTGCTATCTTGCTAGATTTGCG
>NW_019730564.1:0-567 GCF_002891405.2 Cryptotermes secundus | reverse complement strand
ATGTAGCATAGTGCATCAACCGACTACGCTACCGCGTGCCCCCAAGATAACGCCTCTACCAGCCTCAAAACCGCGTTTCCTTCATCTCCATTGTCTTCCTCTCACTCTTCAGCCTGTACAATTTGTACTCTCCGCCAAACAGTGATAGAGCCTTCAGATGAAGGAAGATAAGATGAGCGGGATATTAGTATGAACGGGACAAATGACAAAAGGTCAAAGTCTGAGACAGATAATATGAAACGAAGTGCAGTTTCGAAGGCTTGGATATAGGTGCAAGGATAATATTAAAATCTGCTGTAAAGAAACATGACCTGAGTGTGTAGACTGACACTATACGAAATTATAAGAAATGGATTTTAGGTACTTTCTTGACTAGATGAGCGACTATTAGCTTCTCGAGCAGGACTGAGTTCAGTTGAGTTATGGCATTTAAAATATTTTGTTGTCTATCCTCTATCTGCTATATATATATGCCTAATAAATTAATGCATCGCCCTTCTCTTGCGCTACTCAAGAACTTCTCAGCATTTTATATAACCCGAAGGTTCATTACCGTGTTCACAAGAG
>NW_019730563.1:0-456 GCF_002891405.2 Cryptotermes secundus | reverse complement strand
AAATTTATATAAGAAAATTAAACCAATTTGTGAAAGATTTCAAATCTATTCAATTAATTTTAACCTATTTTGAAAGGACTTCATGAAAACGTAAATAATAAAAAAAATTGAAGGATTTGAATTTACTTTATGGAATTTTAACTTTTTTTGACGATTTTTATATTATTAAAGCATTTCAATCCAAATTTTGAGTGATTTGCATTAAACTCATGCAATTTTAATCAATTTTTAATAATTTCAACTCTATTTATGTAAACTTAACCAAATTATTCTTTCACGATTTCATGATAATTTATGGAATTTTATCTAATTTTTGAGAAATTTCAAGTTAATTAAGCAAGTTGACGTATAGTTGAACGATAACAACATAAATTGTGGAATTTTAACCAACAACTCTTTGAAGATATCATGGTAATTAGTGAAATTGAAACCATTTTCTGCAGGATTTCATGCTAA
>NW_019730562.1:0-811 GCF_002891405.2 Cryptotermes secundus | reverse complement strand
CGACAGTAAAGTGTTTGCCCTTTGTGTGGATCATTCCTGCTACATTCTGTGCTCTGTGTTTCTTCTCTCTCTCCCTCTCTCTCTTTGTGTGTGTAGGTGGAGATGTTTTGAGATAAGTGTGCCCCATACGTTACTTTCCCAGAAATTGCTTTTCTTTTAATTGAACAGCGTGTTTAACCATTTTTCTTCCGATAATTGTGCTTGTGCTCACATGAGTGGACAGTTTGCTACGTTAACACTTCTGTGGGCTTGCTGTACTCAAGGAAATGGCAGGAGAGGACACTTAAGTAAACACCTGCTCACTTTATTATTCATACGAATCCTAACCGAAGCGAAAGGTTACTGAGAAGCTTGTTCTTGAGGTAGCGCCAGTAGGAACCAGAATTCGTATAACGTAACAACAGTGTTACAGGTCCTTGTTGAAGGGTCTAGTGCGGAACTGGATGGAACCAGTTCTGGCCGAACTTTACTTCTACCCTGTGTGTGTCATATAAACATATAAATCTGCCGGTGTGTTCGTGGCGGAACAAGATGTCTGCAATGATTCGTTACCCAGTTACTGTGAAAGTAAACCCAAGCCGTTTTAATCATGTTTCTTTGTTGAAGAGTTCCATCATCAGGATGTAACGCCGCGAAGTCCGTTGAAAGTCATCCGACATGTGTGAGGAGCATGTCGCCTACATATTCAGGGTTGAAGCGTAAGCCAGTCAAGCCTTGTTTGCTGCTTGCTTTGTGGTGGTGTCCTTCTTAGCTTACTCTTCAACCATGAAGACTGCGGTCATGGTTCCTCCGAAATGTTAACTTTCACCAG
>NW_019730561.1:0-500 GCF_002891405.2 Cryptotermes secundus | reverse complement strand
AAAAAGTTTGTTAAATATTTTAAAATATCATTAACTATGTACATTCGATGTCATTGTTACATGTTTCGGCCACACGTGGGCGATCATCAGGAAACACTTATTATTGGGGAGACCACTGCACTGTACACTTTGTCCTTAGTACCCTTGGCATATCATTGTTGTTGTTTGTTAATTTGCTTTGCAGGATATTTTCATCCTATCCTTTTCTAGCCTTTTCAGCATGTTGTTCCCCTTAGTTGTGTGTCTAGTGCTGTTTGCTCCTTGTTTGTTCCAGGTATACTATACCTCACTTAAAAGAAACTTCATGTGATGGAGTCTTTCTTGAGCAGGCTTGGTTATAAATTGATAATAAAATTTCACGTAATGGACTCAGAAGGTCTTTCATCATTATACATATCTTATATGGCGCCTTGTATAGGACACTTCAGTCCACTTCATATTTCCAGAGACAACTTCTGTATTAACTAACTGAATGGGGCACAGTCCATTTTGAAAAGCTA
>NW_019730560.1:0-959 GCF_002891405.2 Cryptotermes secundus | reverse complement strand
GATTTCCTCTTTAACAAGAAATTCGATGACAGCACGCTGGCGAAATGACATCTGGTTGTTGGCCATTTTGTTAGGAGTGATACTGGTCACGTGATGCAGACTATTGATGTCACAAGGTACTCAAGGTTAACACAACAGCTGGTTCCACCTACCACCATACTCTCTTTCGTCTGCTGTTCCCAGGTTGCATGCAAAAAGAAGTTGCTCATGACTTTCGGTACAACCTACATATTTAGAAAAAATGGCAATGTATTAACAAATATATACTCAGCCAAAGCTTTTTTTTTTACTTAAGATTCTGGTGGAAATTGTGATTTTATATACAACACGCTGTCTGTAACGCTGGTTATAACATAGCAAGGCCACACTGTTTTTCTGTATTCCAGGTTGATATTTTCACAAATCTTCTAGATAAAGGTGCAGAGAAATGGCTTAACTTTTGCATACTAGTGATCACTTGTACAATACACATTTCAGAGTTTACATATATCTTGGACTGAATGTGAACTGTTTCTTGGAGCTAGTCTGTCAGAACACTGCCTGGCTAATTTAATTTCATTCCTGAGACTGAAATTGCAATCATTGAATAAATAGTATTGCCATACATTTTAACATGAAAACTCTGAATAAATAATGTGAGATAGCAGAAGTTTTCCATATGTTAGAGCAGATGAATGGGAAGCAGTATAGCACTTGACTACAGGCTGAATGCCCTAGGAGTTGGAGATTGATTCCTGGTACAATCAAGATTTTTCTCCACAGCATCCAGACCAGCTCTAGGGCTCACCCAGCCTCCTGTTCAGTGGGTACCAGGGGCTTTCTCCCTGAGGGTAAGGCAGCAGGGCCATGAAGCTGACCACACCTCCAGCTAATGTGGTCAAGAGAATGCGGACCTATACAACCAGTCGCCCCACACACCTTCATGGTGTAGTGCTTATTTAGTTAAGCACAGGGACAAC
>NW_019730559.1:0-504 GCF_002891405.2 Cryptotermes secundus | reverse complement strand
GAAAAGAAAGTTGTGCCCTGCGAAATATCAAGAACAGAGAGCTCTCACGCTACGAAATTCAGGCACATCAGCAAGAAGGCGTAAGGATACAGGAAACGGAAACATCCCCCGACCTCCAAACGCTTTTATCCTTTTCGCCAGCGAATGGCGCCGGGAGATGGCAGAGCAGTATCCAATGGAGACCAACCGAACAATCAGCGTGCGGTAAGCAGCAACATTCACTGCTACTATAAATGATTACAAGCCGGGATGGCTCAGTCAGTGTAGCTACGGGATACGGGCTTGACGGCCTTGGTTTGATTTCGGGCAGTGGCGACAAGCTTTTCTCTACTTCACAGCGCCCAGACTGACTCTGGGGCCCATCAATGCCCACTATCTGAAGGGTATCGAGGGTTATTTCCCCGGGTGGTGCGTGAAGGTGACCACTCACCTCTATCCAGTGCCAAGGTCAATAATGGTGGAGCTATACCTCCACTCCCCCCGTGGTATCAGCATTTAATTAAG
>NW_019730558.1:0-728 GCF_002891405.2 Cryptotermes secundus | reverse complement strand
TGAAATATGTTTTTCCTCCGAATTTCTTCTATCTAACGCTGTTAACCGTGGCAAGCAAAGAAGGAGGGGACATACGTATATGTGTTGATGCCCGAAGGGTGAATGAAGTCACTATCCCAAAACACGAGAGAACCCCCCCCCCAAATAAATGAAATTTTGCAGTCTTCACGAAGACAGGTACTTTACATAATTATATATGAGTTCTGCGTAGCTGAAAATAGAGTTGCACGAGTAATCTAGAAAATACACGGCCTTTATGTCCGAATCCACCGTGTATCAGTACAAAAGAGTTCCATATGGGTTCAGAAATTCATTACAAGCATTCGTACGTGCCATAAAGGTGACGCTGGGAACGGATCCGGAGAACGTGGTATCCTACGTGGACGACATTTCCCTACCATGAAACCCTACTTCGAGGAAAACCTCGAATCCTAGAATTCACAGACAGGACAGAAAGCGGATCCTCGAAAAAAAAAAATGGAAAAA
Organism: Cryptotermes secundus; assembly: GCF_002891405.2. Classification (NCBI taxonomy): domain Eukaryota; kingdom Metazoa; phylum Arthropoda; class Insecta; order Blattodea; family Kalotermitidae; genus Cryptotermes; species Cryptotermes secundus. The sequence goes on along the minus strand of NW_019730558.1, from coordinate 242 downwards.
CCCGTCGTCGAAATTTCGAAATTCTTGTGAATTTTATCCACTACCACTGACAAATTCCAAATGAAGTGCATGGGTGGTTTGCAGCCGACCAGCCATTTCCGAAAATTTTAATTCATGAAGGGCACGAATGTATTCCAAGACGAGTAACCCATCATAAGACACAGAGAGCGATTATAGGAGAAACTGGTAGCCAAAGCAACCATTGTGCAGTGAGAGAGAGAGAGAGCTTTATTTACATTAAG
>NW_019730557.1:0-518 GCF_002891405.2 Cryptotermes secundus | reverse complement strand
GTGGCCTATGGGTACCTTCAAGTGTTTTTCCTCAGAGGAAAGATGGTGTAACATTGAATAGCGAGCAGATGGCATACAACACTAACAAATACTGGGTTTCTGGATTTTACCCATCCTCCGTACTCTAAAAAAAACTGAGGAACACAAAGTTTCGGAAACTGGGTCTGTTTCCGTCCTCAGGTGAGTGAGAGACACCTACTCTGTTGGGTCCCATAGAATTAGCTCTTTCTAGCAGCTCACAGTATAATCTGACAAATTGGTCATGGGTCTCGATAATGTTTTAGTTCCCATTGTTCAGTTTTTACTCTACAGATTGCGTTAGCTGTAGGCACGAAATGATTTCACAACATTAATCAGTTAATCCTATGCATTGGTTTTCATGGACTTAGTTTGTTGGCTAGGTTTGTTGCATGAAATGTTCATCTCCCTTTCTAACCTTTGTTCCAGGTCTGTGCATGCTATATCACAACTTTTATTGTACATTTTCCTCGTATCTCTCATTGACAAAGCCTGATATC
>NW_019730556.1:0-1010 GCF_002891405.2 Cryptotermes secundus | reverse complement strand
AGTCCAGTCCCTGATTGTCTGTTTGGCAACTCCTAGAGAGATGCCGCAGGCTGCTTCAGGTCCTATGAACGGATGTTCAGCTCCAATTTTAGCTAATTGGTCTGCTGCTTCATTTCCAGCAATACCCTCATGCCCTGGCACCCATATCAGTTGTACCCTGTTATGTTTGGCCAGTTCCATGAGGGTTAGATGGCAATCCCAGATCAATTTTGAATTGATCTGGTGTTTGTCAAGCGCTTTAAGTGCAGCTTGGCTGTCAGATAGAATGTAGATGTTCCTATTTCTATAGTTCCTATCTAAATTCTCCATAATACATGCTTTAGTGGCATATACTTCTGTCTTGAATACTGTCATGTACTATCCAAGGCTGAAACTAAGTTTCCGCCTCGTGCCATGGCAGTACACACCAGCTCTAGTGCCTTTATTTGTCTTGGAACCATCTGTATACCAGATCAGTCCCCCTTTTCTATCAGGCCGAAACCCGTCTTTCACCACAGAGAGACCAACAGGAGTGGGGAAGTGATCACTTCCCCACAGAGAGACCAACAGGAGTGTGGAAGTGATCACACAGAGAGACCAACAGGAGTGTGGAAGTGATCACTTCCCCACAGAGAGACCAACAGGAGTGTGGAAGTGATGACTTCCATCTAGTGCTGAGGCTAAAAATGTCTCCCCTCTCCAATTTACTCTATTTTCATATGTGATGCTTAGGCAAAAGTTGGCAGTAATTTCGTTGACAAGCTGCGGTTGCTCGGTTGGTATAGTTCACTTATGGACTAAAGGCCACAGAGTTTGTTTTTGATGCTTAGGCAGAGAATTATACCTTATTATTATATATATTGCACCATCTTAAACAACCAGTGTTTGTGCATAACTCTTCAGACTATATATCTACAAGTTTGGTACAACAGTGCTGTAGGATTCTGTGGTAATTTTGAAGCATGTAATTTCATGATGGCTATTATATACAGTAGAACTTGGTTATAATGTCATCAAAGGACCTAAAAATA
>NW_019730555.1:250-388 GCF_002891405.2 Cryptotermes secundus | reverse complement strand
TATTCAAGCAGGAGGCGAAATATTACGTTCTAAGATCCACAAGCTTATTACTTCTATTTGGCATAAGGAAAGTTTTCCTGATCAGTGGAAAGAGCCTATTATTGTACCAGTTCACGAGAAGGGCGATAAAACTGACTG
>NW_019730555.1:0-183 GCF_002891405.2 Cryptotermes secundus | reverse complement strand
TCAGGGTTAAGTCCATATATAGATGAAATAAATGGGGATTTTTTATTGCTGGTGGGATGGGACTAAGTCACTTGTACTGCGGCTACTTCTGGCATATTGTAACAAAATTATTGAGGATCATCAGTGTGGGTTTCGACATAACAGATGAACTACAGATCAGATCTTTTGCATTCGTCAGATATT
>NW_019730554.1:5208-10276 GCF_002891405.2 Cryptotermes secundus | reverse complement strand
AAACACTTTTTAATTAAATTCGGAGTTACAGTTGACTACTCATAAGTAATAGAACAGTGAATATGAGAAGTATACCTAAAATAATAATATTAGTAATTATTACGATGTAAATTTGGCTACTCTTTCTGAGTGCAAGCATCATCCAACAAGTAAACGAGATTTTGTCTTCTAGCTAGACACTGAACTCTAAGAGGCGTAACAGAATGTTGAATAAAAGTTACCTACTCTCCTGCCCATTTCCCAAGGGGATGGCTTCACCCCCTTCGCGGCGCCAGGTGATGTTGGGCTGGGGCGAGCCCGTCGCGGCGCAGCGGAGCGTCACGTTGGTTCCCTCTCGCACCACCATATCCGTGCTGGTCGGGTAGTCCAGGATGTCCGGTGGAACTGGAATCAGGACAACGCAACCGTGCGAGTCAAGACCTGTGCACTTCCACTAGTCCTACGAGCAACCACAGGCCCCGCATTATTTCAATAAAAGTTGAAAAGATATTGCCATTCTCATCACATAACTGTGAAGCCTCCAAAACTTGACATTTCTACTTTGAAATATATATTTATGAGAACCATTGTATGCATGTTTTCCCAGGAGTGACAACTCAGTGTGAGTTAACTGGCAAAAGCTGTTTCGTTTCTTCATTTGATGCATTAAATGTCGCTACAGTTGTACATATCGTATCCATAACTAGAATTTAATCACAAGTAACAACTGAGTTTATTATAAGAATATGCAAATTACCATCTAGGTACATGTAGTCTGTTTCCTTCTGCTGGTTACACGTTGCAAAACCCCGACATATTTCTAATAAACAAGATAATCTTCAGAGGGTGTATTAAAGGAAAACTTTGCAATTCATATATATAGTAGCGTGTATAGCCGTTGCTATGCAACGATCGTGAGATCGGCAGTTATATTAGACCCGTTTCTGGGCAAAGGCTCGGTAAACACGTTCCCGCGGCAACGGCTACACGTTATATGGGGGAAACGAGGTGTTGTCAACGCGTCCCGAGACGAGGAGTTAAAAAGAGAATTGGGGCAACTAGTATAGTTGATAACTGAGAGTTGAGTTCTGCGAGGGAGGCTGTGAAAATCGAACCTGAGCACGTGAAGCTGAAGAAATTTCACCGTTAAAAGCCGTTGCCAGGGAACTGCTGATGAAGATCACAGCAAGCTGGAAGAAGGCTTAGCGGGTACTGTGGTGATTTGTAAAGTGTGGAGATCATCGACAGCGCTGTAATTACTTGTAGTTCCGAGTGGTATGTATACTCACAAGTGGTCAATAAATTCATTCACCAATCCAAACCCGTCTCTATTTACACCCCTAAACTGCGACTTCAAAACCTGTAACTAACACAAGGAAATAAACTAGATATTCTTAGACGGTAATTTGTATCTTGTTATAATATAGAAGGCATATCGGCAAAATGAACTCTATCAACATAATTGCAGGAGAATAACAATAAACAATATCAGCCTTGACAACTAGCAAGTTTTTCTAGCGATTCTCCTAAAGTCCGAATCCGATATACGAGTATTCATATGCACATTGGAGTCTCTAATATAGAAATGTAAAAGTAAAAAAGCAAAGGTATCCCTGTAACAGGCCTTGCAGGTCCATAGCATTGTGAGATGAGGAGGTTCCCACATTTTCTAGACAATCGGCCCATAGATGGTGGCAAGGTTGTCAGCCCTACGCGCCGGCCACCCTTTACTCTCAAGAATTCAAAGAATATTTCTGGTACTCAATTCTGTCAGAGATAGAGTCGATCCCAGGGCCATAATGCGGCTGGAAGGATTAGGTCAATTGAAAAAAATCCAATGACTTCATCGGGACTTGAACTCGCGTCCTTCCGGCTTGTAGCATAGTGCCCCAACCCGTAGAAGATATAACAGTATGTAAATATGTTATCGAGTAATGTGTAGAGGGTATTTAACGATTAATGCGAGTTGGAATTAGTAAGTGACAGAGTTCTGAGTTCTCCGTGGAAGATAGACACGGAAAGTTCGTCAAAGACTGTTTCTGTGTTGAAGATCCGTTGCCAGGAGACGACTAGTGAAGACAGTGAATCCTAGTGCGTGTGCAACTGTGAAATGGGAAGTGTGTGAGTCAGCGACAGCGCTGTTTTTACTGTAATTAAATATAATAAGGAGAGAGTGTGTAACCAACGTGCTAATAAAACCAATCATCCGAACTAGAACCCGTCATTTTCGTCACGTGTACCATCCTACACGTGATATTAAAGTCTTAGAAATCTCGTTTAAAGCGTGTATCGAAAAGCGATAAGTATTCCGGTGTTACGGCGAAGGAATCAGGCAATGCATACCAGAAGCGTGTCGGATAGGGGCCCGCAAGCGCTTCCTATCACTGTAGTCAATAAACCACACTCTCTTCAAGCAACCTGCAGTTGCCCCATTGATAAAATTATCGCTGCATCTATATTGCAACCTAATGATCTGGTTGCGTACCCCCCATATTAAACATTGTTAAACTGATAGCACGTAAATTGTTCATAAGAAGACAATATGGGCATATTCGGTCTGTGAACTCTTATATTTCGAATTACATGTTTGCCAAACTACTGCAATTTATTATATTGTAACATAATGACTGAGGAAGACAGCCATTGCTTTGTAGCGACACGTTTCCGTATCAACGTATAAATAAACAACAATGGAGTAATTGTTGAAGCGGCGTTTTCTATGTGGTTCGTGACGGGGAAACACAACGAAGACATCAGGCGGATCGACAGTCAGTCACGAGTTCAGAATCAACAAATTAGGACCAGTTGAGAAGTGAGAGCCAGCAGAATAAATGCTACTGATTAGAACCATTACCAGGTAACGGCTACTGAAGGTAGAGAATAATTAACATGTACTGTATTGAGAAGTAGAGTGCTCGAATTAGCGGCAGCGCTGTAATTACTTGCAGTTACGATTTATAATCGTTCAATAAAACTAATTATCAATTAATGCACCGTATCAAAATACTAACATGTGATGATATTAATCATTTAAGTCTCCATATTAACAGTGGTGTTTTCATAACATAAAATTATATGGTTTCATATTATTTAAGGTTATTCTTGCAACTACATAGTTTAATATACACTTTAAGAATACCATTCGCACACGAGACTGGAAATTAAGTTACCTATTTACGAGTAACTCACTCCACGGATCAGAGTCCTTCTTGAGAGACCGAAAGTCATTTAGTTGATTCAGATATTTCTAATCCCTTATGAGACCTGGACGGCCATTATCGTGTTCAGAGGAGCCTATTGCTAGACAGTTTTCTGAACCAGATTGATTCAGCAATCCGCGTCACAGCTTGTTTTCTCTAAGATCCATTTTAATACTGTCGCGTGTTGCCCATGTAACGCGACAAGTAAATTCACGCGGGTCTCGGATTTGGCTAAGATGTTTATTGGATAATCTCTTTTACACTCACACTTAAAATTATTATCAACTTATAAAGTCATTTAAACGTTTCCTCTTATAATTACTTGCACCACAGATCTTGGCGAAGTGAAGTGAAGTGTCGGATACGAGCTTGTTCCTGCTCTATTCGGAGCTGCACTAAAAACTGACTGGTCTCGTCGAAGATGGACTCTTATAACGTGCACTCGGACTGAATAGAGCGCACCATGTAGGAGGCCTTGGTTTCGCCCTCTGTTATGCAACGAACCTCTTGTTGTCCCTTCATCTCCGAGGAAACGCATTTGTTGTTTAAGTGATTCATAGGCAAAGACCTGCTGGTATTCCGTTCTCACTGAAGTATACATGCTTATCGCTGCCGTTGCCTATCAATGGATGTCTTATAGCCCAGCTTTTTGGCGGCACGCCACAATATTATTCTCCCCACTAAAATTTATTTTCCAAAAACCTCCCTTCTTTCAGTTTTCTCACTGAAATTTTGGATGTATCTCTCTCGTTTCCATAGGTGCTGCATGCTCCATTCAATTAATCTTTTTCGACTTTATCACCATAATATATCTGGCCTACGAAAGTTCTTATCCAGAAACATTTAATGTTTCTATTCCGTAACATGAAATAAAGTTATTTCAAGCCCTGTATTAGATCAGAAATTTTGTTCAAAATATTTTTCACCATAATATAAATTTTAAACTTTGTATCGCGAAAGAAAACTCCCTTTCTTGTTCATAAGCTCTGTCGGAAGGGGGGGGGTGATTGAGCTAGGAATGGGTATGCAGAGAGTAGAGGATTTGGAAGGGGATGAGATTAACTTGAGCCCCCTATCCTCTAATCCTTGCAATCCTGTGGCAGCAGAGGCGTTAAATCGTTCTCATGGAGGCAGTGTTAGGTAATATGAGAACTATTTTCCATACATTTGCATGTTATTACCCCTCCACATTGAGAAAAGGAGAGTTGGCATGCATATACCAGTATTATCACAAGCACTGAAAATGAGCCCCAGCTACAAACCTCCTTCACTCTCCCTTCCTTAACCTTCTATCAAACATCTTCGTCCTTGTAACCCCTAACAACGGGAAATGATGCCGAGTGTATTTAGAAAGGTTGTGGCGTGTCAGACTAGACGCTAATTTACCACACCCACAGAATATAACTCGTTTGTACTAGTCGTTTTCTCAACACACAAAGGATTTTAGCGCGATGGGTGTTGACAGGTAGCGAGTAAAACTGAAATTCTCAAATCAGGTTATCCACCAATTACTCCGTGTTTCCACCCTTACTTAGGCCAGCATTTAAAGAGAAAGTGCTACTGAGGATTTTTTAGCAACCTCTCCAGCAGGGTAAAGTGAAGCTTCAGTGCTATGTAGGGGCACCGTATCTGTCCTGGAAATAAACTTCATGACAAACAATGAGATTACAGTTAAATAAAGTTCTTTTCATTTTAAAACTGCTAAGAAACACTAACACCGGTAATGGTAGCCGAACGGTCTAAGGCATGCACTGTCTTCGCTCGCTCGGAAGCCGGGATCGTGGGTTCGAATCCCACTCAGGGCATGGATGTTTGTGTGCGTTTTTCTGTGTTTGTCTACAGGTAGAGGCCTTGCGACGAGCTGATCACTCGCCCAAGGAGTCCTACCG
>NW_019730554.1:0-824 GCF_002891405.2 Cryptotermes secundus | reverse complement strand
AATTTTCATTAAATACCTGCTTGTATTGATTTCTTGCTTGGTTTACACATCGACCCCGAAGATGGAACAATATGTTCCTCCGAAACGTCGGATTATCTCAGAACTGCATAGCGTTACAATTCAGGAGACTACAAATTCTTTGACATTTCTTCTCGTAACTCACCTCTAAAATTATAATCAGAATTCTGGTGTAAGGGATTAGTTTTGTTAACTTGTCTTTTCCGTGTCCCTTGACAGTTTCCCGGTGCGGAGAGCGCTGAACCTTCAGTCCGACGCACCGAGTTGCATCTCAGGAGACTTGTCCACTTGTCCGCTTCTTAAGCTGCCTCCATGCAGACCGTAGTGACGCAGGGCAGACACCACAACAAATTTAAGTAAGCCTGCAGTGTTCTTCCAACTAGCCAGTGTCAGGAACCAACGTGTTCAAGATAAATTCGTATGGGCCCATTATTTCTCACCAAGGGGAGCTGCGTTCATTTTCACGAGGGTGCAAAGAGTAGAATGAGAAGCCTCGGACTCTCCTGTTTAAAGCTGATTTTTCATGTGGGGAACAGGGGAAAGGCATAGAACCACGTGACGTATATGCCAGATTTCAACAGATGAAATCAGTTCAAAACACACAGATCCGGTTATGATGCAAGTGAACAGATTTGTTTCATTCCTCGTCACATAAATAATGAATTGAATTACTCTCATTATTAACATTTATTAATTTGTATATATCTCAAAGTTAAGTGGTTTAAGGGAAGTTCCTTTTTTCTTAATATTTTTCAGACTGGAGGTTTTGTTTGCTTTTGTGTTGGAATAGAGATGGGTCATTTCAA
>NW_019730553.1:0-642 GCF_002891405.2 Cryptotermes secundus | reverse complement strand
ATTGATCGCCATTTTAAATATTGTCACATGACAGTGTGACTTTAGACAGGGTTTGGCTCGATAAATTAATTAACTGAACATTTGCAGATCGCAAATACATGTAACTGTAGCGCTACCGGTCTCTCTCTCAGTAGTTCACTACAGCACGAACTAGGTCTTAGTCTGCTCTCTTCGCCAGTGGACCTTCACCCGCTTCTGGGCTCACCTCCTCACAGGTTGGCGGCCAACCCGCACCAATCTCCTACTCTTCTGACTGACGTCTCAAGACTCTCCCGTAAGTCATTATAATTGTTGTCGTTCTATTCTTCTTTTTAGAGTGTGACTACTCACCTCCTGCATTGATGCACCACTCCTAATGCCATTGCCACTTATGGAAACAGTCGTGGTACGCCTTCTTCGGGACCGCGCGTAGTTACGTCTGCGAATTTTCCTTACTTTCTTGAATCGTCTGAAATGGTCGCCCTTTCGAAGTGGATTTCAGTTTGGGAAATAAGAAAAGTCTGTCGAAGTGAGGTCAGGTGAGTAGGATGGCTGAGGAAGCACAGTTGTGTTCGTGTTGGCCAAAAGGTCACCGATCAGTAGCGATGCATGAGCTGCAGCATTGTCATGACGGAGGAACCAGGAGTTGTTTCACCACAACTG
>NW_019730552.1:0-792 GCF_002891405.2 Cryptotermes secundus | reverse complement strand
AGAGCTTAACTGCTTGCAATGGTATCCCATAAAAGGGACTTAACGATATCTGACGGCAGGAATCACACAGACCATCCGAGCTGCGTTTGCGATCCACTACACTTTACGCGTGCCGGTCACGGTAGTCCAGCGGTCTAAGGCATGCACTGTCTTCGCTCGCTCGGAAGCCGGGATCGTGGGTTCGAATCCCACTCAGGGCATGGATGTTTGTGTGCGTTTTTCTGTTTGTGTACAGGTAGAGGCCTTGCGACGAGCTGATCACTCGCCCAAGGAGTCCTACCGAATGTGTAAGATCGAGAAAACCGAAGTGAAACGGAGAGTTTCATGGAGGTAGGCCTAGGCCCAAATTGGGGCTGTAGCGCCACAGGGAAAAAAAATACTTTCCGCTTAATGCTCTTGTTTTACCAAACATAATAAACTATTTGCTGATTTCAGTTGTCAACAAACACGTCTCTCTTCGTAATCATCGAATTCGAACATCCAAAAAGGGGTCCAATAGTCACCTTATGCATACTAACACGAAACTCGAGTGCTTTGACTAGTAAAATTAAAAACAAGTATGAAAATAAAATACATATCACTTCACATTTAACAGTCCACCCCGTCTCCTATCTAACGGGTACCGGGGGCTCTTTCCCCGGGTGTAAAGCGGCCGACGCGTGAAGCTGACTACTTACGTCCATTTAGTGCCAAAATCAGGAATGGTGGAGCTGTTCCTCCATTCTCCCATGTTTTCAAGGCATAATTGGTTCATTAATTAAGCACAGGGGTTCTACTTTTTTATTTCTGTTC
>NW_019730551.1:0-740 GCF_002891405.2 Cryptotermes secundus | reverse complement strand
AATATCTTTCTGCTTATTGAAGATTTTCTTGAATGAACTTTCCACTGTAGTAAAGATACGCTGTTGGTCGGAAATATTTACAGATGACTTGAGAAATTCCTCCAGTTGATTGACTTCATATAGTTGGGAAGTCTTCTTATGCCAATGATAGTGTAACCTATCCCTAAGAAGTGCCTGGCTGGCACGTAAGGCAATTTTGGAGGTCCGTCGACTATTGAAGGGCGTCTTTACAGAGAAGGCTTTGGGGATAATACCCTGAGATTTGCATCTCCTGAGGAAAGTTATATGATTAAGGGTTTTCGCTAACTGAATTTTCAGGCGTTCTAATTTTCTAAAAAAGAAGGGTAAAATAAGAAGGTACGTTTTAAACGTCTTTAAAATTTGAGGTTCTATAAATTAAGAGTTTATATTCTGGAATATTATTATTATTTATTATACTGCAATTGAGTTTTAGCCCGGTGATTGCTAAATTTGCGTTTCTAACTTGCTAACTTTGCGTTCATAACACTAAGTGACAACACGTTCAAACAAAACACAATACACAAAACATAACAATAAGGACATCCTACCACAGTGAATACAAACCAAATACGATTAACAACTACAACAATGACAGAGAAATACAAACAACTGCAACAAATACAACAACAATTACAGAGAAATACAAACAACTAAAACAAATACAACAAGGACATTCTACCACAATGAATACAAACCAAATACGATTAACAACTACAACA
>NW_019730550.1:0-479 GCF_002891405.2 Cryptotermes secundus | reverse complement strand
CTTCTTGAGTAGCGGTTGCAGGATGAAGCCCTCTGTATCAGCACACGGCTGCACCACCGCCTAAGCTGTTGATGGCATATATCGGCGTGTGTCTGCCCGCTGAAGNGAAGTTGCTGAATGCTGTGTAGGGGTGGATTCGTAAGAAGCGGACCTTGACTTCTACAGATAAGGTACTATTCGAATGTAGGATTTGAGGTTTTCACGGAGGTGACTATAAAGAAAGCCGTCTTCTGGGACGTAGCGCAGTGTAGATATTGTGTTAACCGACGTTTCGGAGGAACGTATCGCCCCCATTTTCAGGGTAGAAGAAAATAGAAAATCAGCGAGCGAGGAACCAGCGTGAGTAGGTGCTGCTACTATTCAGTTAACTATCTGGAATATGCGGCAAAAAATAGAGAGCAGAATAACCACTGCTAAGCAAGGCTCGAGTGATTCATTCCTGGTTTATTTAACGATAGATAATTAAGTATTTAAACCAC
>NW_019730549.1:0-380 GCF_002891405.2 Cryptotermes secundus | reverse complement strand
CGATTTGTTGCCCGGCAACGAAAGATAAATCAGTTTCCTTCCATAAATTGTTTCAGAGAAATTTCCGAGAAGAAAATGGAAAATTGGATTCAAATTATTGCATACCCTGCAGCTGTGGCTCTACTCTTCCTATTCATCATTGGTGAATTTACCGGTAAGAAACGAATTGCCACGTGTTAATGAACAGATACGGGGTTTGGGGCGATTATTGGATTTAATGAACAAGCATTTCTTGTAACTACAAAGGATTATAATAATCTCCCCAATTTACATACTCTACAAATAAGCATAGCACGCACTAGATATTCTGAGTTTGTGATAGTCTTCACTGATCATGATCGTTTGATCACGTCAAACTCAGATTCACATTGCGACTGAAG
>NW_019730548.1:0-506 GCF_002891405.2 Cryptotermes secundus | reverse complement strand
GTTCTGACAGAATTACACAATTTCTCAACAATGTATTGTGACAACCGTGGCTAATTCACATTAGTGTCTTCCAGGTTGACAGGATAGTTAAAAAACCTTCACTACCCACGTACAGACTACACAGTGTCACAATCCAGAAGACTAGAATATGAATGATTGATTGATTACATATACCTGCTCCACATTCATTGAACGTTCCATCAATGACACTATACTCCTAATACTGACAGCTTCATTAAATACCCAACCAACTCTTCAGACATTGGCAATAACCACTCTTATCCTGAAGATGGAGGCAGTAGGTTATTCTGAAACTTGGTAACCTCTATGCGTACCTACAGTGTTACAACCCAGGTCTCAACCTAACCTCTCACAGCTGTGAAAACCTCACATCTCATAATGTGCACATAACACTGGTACACTGGCAATGTTAACAAACACTTAATTTTATAAGTTCACACACATTTTTTATTTCTTAAAGAAAAAAATCTGAATTATTTGAACAA
>NW_019730547.1:0-542 GCF_002891405.2 Cryptotermes secundus | reverse complement strand
TGGGGATCCGTTACGCTGACCACGTGACACCCTCTACCCGCAAAAGTTGGCACCTACTTCGCCGACAAGCGGCGGTCTCTCAGTCGGTATAGTTCGTCTGCGGACTACAGACCACGGAGTTTGTTTTTCATTCAAGTAGCTTTGTTTCTGTTTTATGGATTTTGCCTGATGATGACCTAAGTAAAGGTCGAAACATGCAGCATGCACCGTTTATAATAGACAAGTAAGAGACACCACAGCACCTAGTTTGTCTCCACCTTGAAGATATACTTCTTCGTGTTCTGTTGACTTTCCAGTTCACATAAGTGGATGAATACAGCTCGTGATTACATTCCCCATGATCGCTGTGCTTTGTGACGCTTCGGGATATTACAAATGGAAGCCCAGAGAATGCCCACTCCATTTTATCCATGTACGTGTAATAGAGGCTCATGTACTGTATGATGACACAAGACCAGAAATTTTGTGCAGGAGTTCAATCGTCTGGACCACTAAGGGTTTCCCGAAAGCAAATTGGCTTAATGCTTGTCGTAGTTTCAAAT
>NW_019730546.1:369-910 GCF_002891405.2 Cryptotermes secundus | reverse complement strand
TCGTCAGAGAGGGCGCCCCACAGAAACAGACCGTAACTGTCAAACGGTAATAAATATCTGGTCACGAGCTCCAGTTGGGGCACGATATCAAGACTTACTGATTGACTGACTGTCAGTCGCAATTTGACTTTGTCTTTAATAATGCGAAGTAGAGGCTAATTCAGTTCGCCTCTTTAGTGTATGATGCAATGCTATAGGTAAGCTCCCAGCATATATCGTCACACACTTAATGTGTCCGCTGATAATAGTGCTGCATATATGAGAGTGTACAGGAAATGGAAGCGGTTAGAAAAATATAATTGTTATAATGTATCCAAACGAATAAATTTAAATGCCGAACGACAGCGTGAATATAGAGACGCATGAAAACTTATACGTTGAACACACGCGTAATTACAGTGTCTGCTTAGTAGTCTTTGTTTAGTAACGAATCTTACCTGGTTAACACTTCACAGCTGAATATTCAGCTATTGAATTGCCTTCTGAATTCTATTACGAATGAATGAATTGAATTCACAGGCCGGTCACGGTAGCCGAACGG
>NW_019730546.1:0-272 GCF_002891405.2 Cryptotermes secundus | reverse complement strand
TTGTGTACAGGTAGAGGTCTTGCGACGAGCTGATCACACGCCCAAGGAGTCCTACCGAATGTGTAAGATCTAGAAAAACCAAAGTGAACAGAGAAGTTCATGGAGGTAGGCCTAGGCCCACTGGGGCTGTAGTGAAAAGGGAAACAAATTTGAATTCACGAATGAACTCTTTTATAATTTCGGGAGGATCTAATAGAAGCTAGTGGTCTGCCGTATTCGTTGTAGCGGAAGCACCTAGTGATCCCAAAATTCTCCATGTCCACGGCAACTTT
>NW_019730545.1:0-457 GCF_002891405.2 Cryptotermes secundus | reverse complement strand
ACCCTGTTCACAAGAGACTTTGACTGGTCCCTACCCTGAGCCAGATATATCAAATCCAATCCATACCATACCATCCTACCTCTCTAAGATCCATTTCAATATTGTCCACCCACCTATGCCTTGGTCTACCCAGCGGTCTCTTGCCATTGGGCTTTCCCACCAAAATCCTACAAGCATTCCTTTTCTCCCCATTCGTGCTACATGCCCTGCCCATCTCATCCTCCTTGACACGATCATTCTAATTATACTTTGGCATTGAAATTTCCTAACAAAATTTTTATATGGTACTTTGGGAATTCATCAAATACAAGTTCTAGTGCTTCGTATAACCTGTCCTTGATATCATCAATCTTAGCTCAACAGTGACCTCTTAGTATTATGTATGACTGTAAATACATAACACATTTTGTACAGTCTTGTGCAATAATGTATCCCTTTATTAACAGAAATTTAACCA
>NW_019730544.1:0-347 GCF_002891405.2 Cryptotermes secundus | reverse complement strand
AGCTAGGAAGCAAGCAACGCAAAGCTAGGATGCTGGCAACGCAAAACTAGAAAGCTAGCAACGCATACCTAGCAAGCTACCAAGTTAGCAAATTAAAGCTAGCAAGCTAGTAACGCAAAGTTGGCAAGCTAGCATCGCAAAGCTGACTAGCTAGAAACGCAAAGAAGGTAAGCTAGCAACGCAAAGCTGGCAAGCTTGCAACGCAAAGCTAACAAGATAAAAAGGAAAACTAGCAAGCTAGCAAGCTAACAATGGAAAGCTAGTAAGATAGAAAGCTAGCAACGCAAAGCTTGCAAGCTAGAAAAGAAAAGCTAGCAAGCTAGCATCGCAAAACTAGCATGCTAGAA
>NW_019730543.1:0-1191 GCF_002891405.2 Cryptotermes secundus | reverse complement strand
GAGTTGGTCTGCTTGTGGCTTCCATAGCTGCCTTATCCATCCATGGAAATCAGAGGATTCTTACCTATTGTGCATGTGGCTTCCATTGGGCTAAGGGAGTAAATGCGATCACTATTGCCTTAAAATGAAATTTTTCACTTTGTAATAATGTAAGATAAGAAAATGTGATATAGTTGATTTAATTTGAAATGGAATTTTATGACTGTTTAATATGATTTCAGTTAAATATTTGATTGAAAGATTTGTTTCTCATAATTAAGTGAATNAATAAATTTTTGTGATTGTAATATTTAGTTGATTTTCATGATATATATGTGGAAAGTTAATGTCAATTTGTTGTCCTTCAGGCTATATTTTGGAGACGAAGGAAATTTGGGAAGTTGCTGATTGTGGTGGCCCTGTATCACCGTTGACAGACTTTAGCGACAGTGAGTCAGTTGTGACTGAATGAAGAAGAATTCCACTATGATGTGTTGATGTGTGTTGGTGTTAATGTTCCACTCCTGTGTATGTTAGAGAGACACAAGTGGTCCTTGTGACAGTGGGAAGGATACTGCCCCACCATAACTACATTTTGAAGTAACGTGTACATAAGTGAGCCATAACATTAGGTGAGTGTTAAATTCATAATATTAGGCCTAATAATATGTTCGTGATCTTCCTAATAAGCTCCATTTGTAACAGTATTTCATTATCATAAATGACACATTTAGTGTTGTAAAATTGTAAGTTTCTGCTTGACATTCATGATATGTAAAATAGAAAAAAAAATCCATTTTGTGTTTTATGGGGGCTGTGGTCAATTAACATTTGGTACAAAGGGTCCGTGGCATCAAAAATGTTGGGAAACACTGGTGTAGATAATGTGGGACCCTCAATGTCTGTCGACCCTTCACGTCATGGTACAGGGATAGCTTTACTTTCACTTATGTGTAATGAGCATGTATATTGTCTGTTGATATGACTATTAGACATAAATTTGGAGTGGATTGAATGCTGTATCTCAGAATGACTTATGAAATCTTTTTGGATGGAAGTTCTCCAGCAGCAGAGTTCATCTCTCACATGTCCTCATTGTATGTGTATAGTGAAAAAGTAAAGTTTTCTTCCTTTCAGGGTTTTAACATGAGAGGCTGCCACATCACGTTATGGAGACTCAAACTTGGTAATTTATTAAAAATGGCGATCAAG
>NW_019730542.1:1586-1740 GCF_002891405.2 Cryptotermes secundus | reverse complement strand
AATAGACCAATCAGTGACCGCCGTGCAGAGTGGACACAGTATGACTCCCCCCCCAAGCAAATTTAATTTTTTCAAGTGACTTAACAGCTGCTTTGGAGTGGGAAAACAAATCAAGGCCTAATATGATGCTCAAGCCTGCACTGACAGATATTCT
>NW_019730542.1:0-691 GCF_002891405.2 Cryptotermes secundus | reverse complement strand
TTCAAATCCACCTTTTTTTTTTTTCCTTGGCACTACAGCCCCAGTGGGCCTAGGCCTACCTCCATGAACTTCTCCGTTCACTTCGGTTTTTCTAGATCTTACACATTCGGTAGGACTCCCTTGGCGGGTGATCAGCTCATCACAAGGCCTCTGCCTGTACACAAACACAGGAAAACGCGCACAAACATCCATGCCCTGAGTGGGATTCGAACCCATGATCCAGCTTCCGAGCTAGCGAAGACAGTGCATGCCTTAGACCGCTCGGCTACCGAGTTTACCACTTATCAAGCATTATTCCAACCAATGTTATGTAGCCTAAAATACTAACAGCATCATAAAATAAACCCTAAATAACACACACTCGCCAGAACACTCATACCCTTGTAGAGTACCTGTAGATTCTGAAGGTTTCTGGAATCGCTGGATTTTTTGGACTTTGTCCATTGTCCTGCTAGAATGAGCTCTTTCTAATGGACCTAGCAGAGTAGTTGTGCCAGCCCCTCCCTCAAGAGAGGACTGAAACAGACCAAGTTCCTGAAATGGTACATTCTCTTGTTTTTTAACACCAGACAATGAACACAATCCAAAAACCCAGCAAGTCATATACAATACCAATTTTAAATTCTGAATTTTGTTGAATGAAGCATAAGTCAGAAACATTTTTTTTCTTCTCCTTCAGTTAAGGTACAGG
>NW_019730541.1:0-1042 GCF_002891405.2 Cryptotermes secundus | reverse complement strand
TAGCTTGCTAGATTTGCGTTGCTTGCATGCTTGCTTTGCCTTCTTCCTTGCTAGCTATCTTTGCGTAGCTAACTTGCTAGATTTGCTTTTCTAACTAGCTTGATATGAGTTGCTAGCTTGCTAGCTTTGCGTAGCTAGCTTGCTAGCTTTGCGTAGCTAGCTTGCTAGCTTTGCGTAGCTAGCTTGCTAGCTTTGCGTAGCTAGCTTGCTAGCTTTGCGTAGCTAGCTTGCTAGCTTTGCGTAGCTAGCTTGCTAGCTTTGCGTAGCTAGCTTGCTAGCTTTGCGTAGCTAGCTTGCTAGCTTTGCGTAGCTAGCTTGCTAGCTTTGCGTAGCTAGCTTGCTAGCTTTGCGTAGCTAGCTTGCTAGCTTTGCGTAGCTAGCTTGCTAGCTTTGCGTAGCTAGCTTGCTAGCTTTGCGTAGCTAGCTTGCTAGCTTTGCGTAGCTAGCTTGCTAGCTTTGCGTAGCTAGCTTGCTAGCTTTGCGTAGCTAGCTTGCTAGCTTTGCGTAGCTAGCTTGCTAGCTTTGCGTAGCTAGCTTGCTAGCTTTGCGTAGCTAGCTTGCTAGCTTTGCGTAGCTAGCTTGCTAGCTTTGCGTAGCTAGCTTGCTAGCTTTGCGTAGCTAGCTTGCTAGCTTTGCGTAGCTAGCTTGCTAGCTTTGCGTTTCTAGCTTGCTAGCTTTCCGTTGCTAGCTGGCTAGCATTGCGGTGCTAGCTTGCAAGCTTTGTGTTGCTACCTTGCTAGCCTTCCGTTGATAGTTTGCTAACCTTGAGTTGCTAGCTTGCTAAATAGCTAGATTTTCGTTCCTAAAATGCTAGTTTTGCGTTGCTATCTTGCTAGATTTGCGTTGCTAGCTTGCTAGATTTGAGTTGCTAGCTTGCTAGCTTTGCGTTGCTAGCTTGGTATCTTTGCGTTGCTAGCTTGCTAGCTTTGCGTTGCTAGCGTGCTTGCTTTGCGTTGCTAGCTTGCTAGCTTTGCGTTTCTAGCTTTCTAGATTTCCATTGCTAGCTTGCTAGCATTGCGTTGCTAGCTTGCAAGCTTTGTGT
>NW_019730540.1:0-683 GCF_002891405.2 Cryptotermes secundus | reverse complement strand
ATTTCTTCTATTATAATTATGTTTGCGAAATTGTCTGTGTGTGTGCGTGCGTGGGTGCGTGCGTGCGTGGGTGCGTGCGTGCGTGTGTGTGTGTGTAATTTCACTTCTTCTTGTACATACATTCCTTCTTGCTGTGGTATGTCCCTTGTCAGGTTTCCAACCACTTGCTGTGTTGGGCTGATTCTTACTTCTGTAGTGTATATTTGTCGCTATCCGGTGAGTATTCATGTATTTCATCGAATTTTGGATTATAGGTGTCGATGTTGTGTCATTCATATGTGGTCCTTTTTCTTATTTTATGGGTATAATTTTTTTTTTCAGTGTGTCCAGTTATTTTCATTTTTTCTCCGTATTTATAACGTTCATAGTTTCTCTTATACTTCCATATGCATGTCCTGTATTTAATATATGATCTGAATATCCTGAGTTGCGACTGTCACCTTATTGTCTGTGTATTATCTTTGTATCTGGTGTGGAATGTTCTGCCCGTTTGTCCTTTGTATTTTAGAGAGAGATCGATGCATCTCATTTGGTATACGCCGTTCTTTCATGCTAGCTTATTTGCGGATTGGGTTTTATTAGGGTTAAAGTGTGCTTTTTGTTTGGAGTGCGACTTTTTTTTGTATTTTCTTAAAAAGTTTGTGATTTTCTTTATCTCTTTTCCGCAGTGCGTGATGATGTCT
>NW_019730539.1:0-506 GCF_002891405.2 Cryptotermes secundus | reverse complement strand
GGGTGGCCACCTGCACAGAGAGTGCCCCGAGAAACAGAACGCTGCGTCCACTCCAGCGTGTTGTAACTGTAAATTGGAGGATGGGGAGAAACCGCAACCAGCTAACTACCGAGGCTGCAGTCGCGCGAAGGAGGAGCTGCAGAACAAGAAATTGCAGAGAGCACCCAAAACCACAACAGGAAGGGTGTTCTCATCAAATATCGTCAACCCTGGAGTCTCCTTCGCGACGGCTCTCCGAGGCAACACATTAGAGGAGCAGCGGTCTCAGACTCGACAAACACCAGTGGCAGTACCACCAGCAGCCACGAAACCGAGTGTCCCGAACCCTGTACTGGAACAACACACAGGTCAGTCAGTTCAGGCTCCTAATGTAAACAGTAAACAATCTCTCGACAATACGAGTATGTTGAGAGTAGTGACTGTAGTAGAGCAAATTACGACAGAGGTCAGTGCTGCAGTAACCGAGGAGGACAAAATAATGGCCATTACCAAAATTGTTCTAAACC
>NW_019730538.1:0-258 GCF_002891405.2 Cryptotermes secundus | reverse complement strand
GATGTTCCTACCGTAAACAAATTCCAGTGTTACCAACTTGCGCCCCGTGTGAGCTATGCATGGTGACCCATTTTCATTTGACTGCCCCTTATGCAAGCAGGCAGTGAAATCAAAATCTGCAACAGGTTTTAAGTGACATAATAGCTGATGGCCAGACTAGCATAACGAGAAGAGGCCGCCATTGTTAGGCAACTGGTAAACAGACGCCTGCATCAACAGACACAAGGGCCATTGCTAGGCAACAGCTTCTCTTGACAT
>NW_019730537.1:0-413 GCF_002891405.2 Cryptotermes secundus | reverse complement strand
TATATGTAGTCATGTAATTAAACTTGACACCGTAAATTTTGTTATTTCAAGTGATTTATTTACGGCTATGATGAAGGACCGATGTCCCTATCCTGAAACTCATATTCCGAAAATAAGGGCGTTCTAAGTCCCATATTCACAAATCGGTGAGCAAACAAAACGATGTTATTCAGCAATGAGAATGAAACGATTGCATTTTCAAAGAAGAAGACGCATTGTACTAGGTTCTTGTCATATGTAGCATGATTTTATAAGCAAAAACTCTGTTGTTCACGTGTATAAGATATGATATTGTATAAATATATATGTAGTCATGTAATTAAATTAGACACCGTACTTTTTGGTAATTTCAACAGATTTATTTACGACTATGATAAAGGACCGATTTCCCCATCCTGAAACCCATGTTCTGA
>NW_019730536.1:0-703 GCF_002891405.2 Cryptotermes secundus | reverse complement strand
AAACCCGTAACTTTGTGATAATTAATTGTAGCCGTTATTTAGAGACTGTCAGATAAACCAATTAACCATCTCTACGGCGTCTTCAGTAACGGAAACGCGTTACAGTATTTTTGATTAGTATAGCGGTTCCAGCCTGGGCCGTGTTGTCAGGGTTATTTGTGTAGTATGTCGTGTATTTGGGGTATTTTGAAATAAGATCTGTCTGTGAAGTGTGTTTCGCTAATTAGCATGACGTCTATGAGGTTATGGCGAATGAAGATTTCTACCTCATTTTTGTGTTGCAGAAGGCCATTGGCATTCCATTCAGCAATGTTGAGGAATTTAATGGATTTTACCGATGAGAGTTTTTAGCATGTTTAACACCATGCTGTTCTGTTGGATGATTTGATTAAACACGGACTTGAACTCCTCTAGGAATTTGGTTAAAATGTTGGTATCTTCATTTGAGGTGTAGTTTAATCACCCTTTGGCCACGTCTGCGTAGCTTGTGTTTTCTTGCTTCTGTTGAAGGTTTTGTTGATAATGTTGCTGGTGTTCCCGTGTTGTCTTAACCTCAATTTTTGATGAGATATTTGGGTTTATAATTGTTGGTGAATGTTTAATCTGTTGTTTGCATTGTTGGCTTTGAGTAGACTATGATAGAATTCGCATCCTTTGAAGTTGGCGGGGTGATCGCCATTGCACAGGGCACATCTGGCAGGAG
>NW_019730535.1:0-623 GCF_002891405.2 Cryptotermes secundus | reverse complement strand
GTTAGCTTGCGTTGCTAGCTTGCTTGATTTGCGTGCTAGCTTGCTAGAAATGCGTTGCTAGCTTGCTATCTTTGCGTTCCTAACTTGCTAGCTTGGCGTTCTAGCTTGCTTGCTTTGAGATGCTAGCTTGCTAGATTGATATTTTTGCGTTGCTAACATGCTAGGTTTGCGTTGCTAGCTTGCTTGCTTTTTCGTTGCTAGCTTGCCAGCTTTGCCTTGCTATCTTGACAGCTTTTCTTTGTTAGCATGCCAGCTGTGCGTTCCTAGCCTTCCAGCTTTGCATTGCTAGTTTGCCATCTTTGTTTGCTTGCTTGTTAGCTCTGCTTTGCAAGCTTTCTAGTTTTCATTGCTAGCTTGCAACCTTTGCGTTGCTAGCTTGCTAAATTTTCGTTGCTAGCTTGGTAGATTTGCGTTGCTAACTTCCTTTCTTTCCGTTGCTAGCTTGCTAGCTTTGCGTTGCAAGATTGCTAGCTTTGCGTTGCTAGCTTGCTAGATTTGCTTTGCAAGATTACCAGCTTTGCTTTGCTAGCTTGCCACGTTTGCGTTTCTAGCTTGCCAGCTTTTCGTTTCTAACTTGCTAGATTTGCTTGGCTAGCATGCTAGTTTTCCGTTGCTAGCTTGCT
>NW_019730534.1:0-494 GCF_002891405.2 Cryptotermes secundus | reverse complement strand
AATGGGACTGAAAATGCCTACTGGAAAGGAAAACGACTGACGTAGTGAGAATTGACAATGACAATTCTTGCATAATTGTCTGTGGATGTGTTTTAATTCTCTTCTCGTGCGAATGGTTGCAGACAATACTACCTATGTAATATTCATTTTCACTGTATTATTCTAGTATACTGTAAGTGTTCGCTGTCTGCCTGCTTCCTACTGGTCTTTTGCTTGGTCTGTTCCTTCGGTCGTAAGATAGAGGCGACATGTTGCTCGGAAACGTCTCTTGACTTTCAACTGACTAAACTCTCTTAAATCCCACAAGACAGAACTCTTCACATGCATTGCTCAAATCCTACATAACTTTTATGTCACCGGGTTACACGAAATAGCAAAAGCAGAGAATAAGACGGTATTTCCCCTTCCACCGGACCATTAAGAACGGCGCACATGGGTACACAGCTAATATGATCCTGTACTCCTTTTGGCTTATTTTGGACTTCATCCATCGT
>NW_019730533.1:0-379 GCF_002891405.2 Cryptotermes secundus | reverse complement strand
CAGCTGTGCACCTCACTTATATAGCTGCCGTGCTTGCCGGTTGCGGAGAGGCATGAAGAGATCTGATCATAGTTAGAACGTTTCTCTTGGATAACAGAAACCAGGAGTTCCAGCCTCATTCCGCAGTTAATGTGTTTCTTGGGAAGTGACTTCAAACTACCATCTGATTCTCTACACAAGGAAAACAACCTCAGGTTTACACTGTCTGTAACACAACAAATATAAAATTCATAACTGACATCATGGTTTACAATAAACAACTAGAGGTCCCTCTTCATGTTCTCACAACCCCATCACAAACTTGTAACATCTAATATTGAGAAATACAAAATATAGTTTTCAAGCTCTACTAAAGCATGTTTCATGAAAATTATGACAG
>NW_019730532.1:0-794 GCF_002891405.2 Cryptotermes secundus | reverse complement strand
GACTTCAAGCCGCTGGCTGGTACGAGACCTTGGTGCCAAGTCCTTTCTCCGGTATCCGAAGGTTCCCTGGGGAGTTTCCTTCTTGAAGTCATTTCTCCAACGTCGTGCCACTGTCGCGCGACGGGATATCTTCCTGCAGATGGCAGCCAAATTTATCCGGGACGCATGATCTCCTCGGGTCCAAGATTTCCTGAAGATATTTCTTTTGCGCTATGCCACTTTTGCAGAGCGGGACACCTTCCTGCTGACGATGGCCAATTTGTTCTGGGGTCCGCAATTTTTTTGTGTCGGGTTCTTCATAATTCGTCGCTTGTTTTGGTCCCTACGCCTTTTCTTCTTCGGTTCTCCGACCGGCATTACTTCGGCGTCTTGTACGGGTACCTCTCGTAGTTCTGCCGCCTCAGGTTTCTTGTTCGCTGAAGTCGGCTCTTCTTCTTCTGGACGTGCCTCCCTTTCTTGGCAGGCCATCGTCACTCCAACCGGTATCACTATGGGAACCTCTGCTTGTTGTGCCGTCGCAGGTATCGTGTCCACTGGGCAGGCCAACGTCTCTTCCTGCCAGGCATTGAAGTCGGCGTCTAATTTCGTCAGCAGTCTATCTGCCTTTTCTTGATAGGAGTCTAATTTCGCCAGGAAATCCTCTTTGTCTTTCCTCCTATTGGCCTTCATTTTTTTTTCCTCTCTTCCTTCTCTTTCCTGACGTTGGCGTTCAGTTTTGCCTCCGTTTTTTCTTGGCAAGCTCTGATTTTCTTGAGAAGCATTTTCATCATTTGCTGCATCTCCATTTTGTAGCA
>NW_019730531.1:0-488 GCF_002891405.2 Cryptotermes secundus | reverse complement strand
TTTATTTTTTTGTCGCAACAATTTGAGAAGCAATATTACGTTTTTATCAAAACAATTTGAGAATCGATATTACGTTTTTGTCACAACAATTTGAGAAGCAAACTTATGTTTTT
The DNA here is from genome assembly GCF_002891405.2 of Cryptotermes secundus. NCBI lineage: Eukaryota > Metazoa > Arthropoda > Insecta > Blattodea > Kalotermitidae > Cryptotermes > Cryptotermes secundus. The sequence goes on along the minus strand of NW_019730531.1, from coordinate 375 downwards.
ATCACAACAATTTGAGAAACAATATTATGCTTTTGTCACAACAATTTGAGAAGCAATATTATGTTTTTGTCACAACAATTTAAGGAGAAATGTTACGTTCTTATCACAACATTTTGAGAAAAAATATTACGTTTTTGTCACAACAATTTGAGAAGTAATATTACATTTTTATTACAACAATTTGAGCCGCTGTAATGTCAGTATTCTTGGAGGGAGGGATTTATGAATGTTGTTCAGATGCGTTCGGGTGCTCCAATTCGTAACAAGTTTCATAAAGATTGGTTCAGGCATTCAAAAGTTGTTAAGGGGAATACACAGGCACTCAAACATTAAGGTGATCTTACAAGCCTACTGCTATATTTTTCAAAATAAGGA
>NW_019730530.1:0-1254 GCF_002891405.2 Cryptotermes secundus | reverse complement strand
TTGAACACATGGGCGTCCCCAAGGTTCGAGTAAAGACGACCCTTCTTGGGGCCCGGGACAGTATCCTCACGGTTTTTCATAACCTCTTTTGGACCCCCCTGATTCTCAACCTTTATTTCTCTGAGACGACCCTTCGTGGGGTCCGGGACAGTATCCTCACGGTTTTTCATAACCTCTTTTGGACCCCCCTGATTCTCAACCTTTATTTCTCTGAGACGACCCTTCGTGGGGTCCGGGACGGTATCCTCACGGTTTTTCATAACCTCTTTTGGACCCCCCTGATTCTCAACACTTATTTCTCTGAGACGATTTCCCTTTTTGATCCCCTTTATTTTCAACATTTTCAAAACAATTGTTTCCAATAATAACACTATCTTTCCTGAAACAGTTACGTCTCTTAATTTCGCAGCCCTCCGGCAGGGTTATCCTCGGCTGCTTAGAATACCCTACTGCCAGTTTCCCCGAGAGCCCCTGGCTCTGCAATCCCTGGATACGTGCCCCACCTTATGACACGCATCACAGATTGGTTCATTCTTACAAAACTGTGCCTTGTGCCCTTTTTGCTGGCACCTGTAACATCTCATAGAGGTTACTACATTCACCTCCCTCTTAATATGGGGTCTATATTCTCTGCCAAAATTCCCTACATTTTCTGTGTTCGGCCACTTAAAATTTCTTGTATCTCCCTTAAAGTTATTCCCTTTAAATGTATTTCCCTTAAAACTCTGTGATTTTACTTCACATTCCTCCTGTAGTGCTGTTTCTACTAATTGTGCTGGGGAATCCTCTTCCCCCCTAGCCTTGACAATGTATTTGACCCTGTCATCTTTCAGCCCGGCTACAAATGTGCCCTTCATAAATTCTGAAACAAGTATGATGCCTCCTTCAATGGAATTTGGATTGGTTTTCTCAATTCTGCGTTTTGCCTCTCGCATCAAATCTAAACCCATGTTGTCAATTCTTGATCCCCATTGAGCTACACTTTCATGATTTTCTTGTTTCGCAGTGAACAGCAAACCTGCATAATATTCTAATGTTCTTTTCACTGCATAATTTTCCTCCAAAATAGCCCTAACTTGTTCCCATGTATTTCTTTCTGACCTAGCAAGCAACCTGTCTTTGGCCTCGCCTGTGATCTTTGATTCTATAAATTTTAAAAGTAGCGGGTATTTCGTTGGATGCACTACTTTTCTAGCAGCTTCAACCCCATCACAAAACTCACGTAAACACTTGGGGTTCCCATCGAAGCTTTTG
>NW_019730529.1:0-420 GCF_002891405.2 Cryptotermes secundus | reverse complement strand
AATATTTAAAACCTTTTTTCAGGTTCACATTGCGACGCGTATGGAGTGACTGTACTAAAAATAAGCACAACTGGAGAATACACTTCACAAATCACTGTCACGCAGTCTAGAGTTCTCACAGTTACAGTCTCCACTAGCCATTGCTTGGTAGCGGCTTCCAAAGAAAAATGTTTCCCTTCCTCTGGGTTCCTGAACTGTCCTCGACCTCAGCTACTAGTTTCTCACAGCAACAGGTCACAACGAGCGAACGGCAGCACTCCTCTAAACTCACTGACTCACCGACCAACTGTCTTCACTCTCACTAAATGTCCTACTTATAACAACTCGGCACGCACCGCACAGGAAACACCGTTCCTCTGTTGCTGTTTCCAACTATTTCCGTTGCCTAGCAACGGGTCTACATACTACAGTATTATATCG
>NW_019730528.1:0-486 GCF_002891405.2 Cryptotermes secundus | reverse complement strand
TGCGTTGCTAGCTTGCTAGATTTGCGTTGTTAGCTTGCTAGATTTTCATTGCTAGCTTGCTAGCTGTGCGTTGCTAACTTGTTGGCTCTGCGTAAGGAGCTTGCAACCCTTGCGTTGCTATCTTGCTAACATTTCTTTGCTAGCTAGCTAGCTTTTCGTTTCTAGCTTGCTACCTTTGGTTCGCTAGCTTGCTAGCTTCCCTTTGCTAGCTTGCTAACTTTGAGTTGCTAGCTTGCTACATTTGCGCTGCTAGCTTGATAGATTTGCGTAGCAAGCTTTCTAGCATTGCGTTGCTAGCTTGCTAGCTTTGCGTTGCTAGCTTTGCGTTGCTAGTATGCTAGCATTGCGATGCTATCTTCGTAGGTTGATGGATTTGCGTTGCTCGCTTGCCATTTCTGCGTTGCTAGCTTACAAGTTTTGCGTTGCTTGCTTTATTGCTGACTTTGTGTTCCTTGTTTGCTTGCTTGTTTGTGTTTCTTGCTTGCT
>NW_019730527.1:0-386 GCF_002891405.2 Cryptotermes secundus | reverse complement strand
ATAGCCTCAGATGATATGGCATACAAACCAAATCTCATGACGATCGATTTAAACATTCAAGCAATATTTAGTTTATTAGCCCAAAAGTTTGAAAGGATGAAATGTTGATATTAGTAATAGAATTGGTTTGTGGAGTGCAACGTCGAGACATTCTCCATGTGGCATGATATACAGATCGGTTCTGGTATTCAAAAGTTGTTAGGAGGGGGACACACATACCGACACTCAGAAAAACACTGACAGAAAGGTGATCTCATAAGCCTGCTTTCAGTTCTTCAGGCTAATGAAAGTAGGCTAGAAAGGGTTTAAATTTTCAGAGAATGTGGACTCGAGACGTTGCATGACGCTGCCAATATTGTAGGCGTATATGAAGTGCAAGTTATATT
>NW_019730526.1:0-504 GCF_002891405.2 Cryptotermes secundus | reverse complement strand
CATCCACATATCACTCACTGCTCGGAATAAAGAAAAACATGAAGATTTCTCTTTTCTGAGATATAAACCATGTAGTCCCTGAAAGTCAACCGACGTTTCGGAGGAATATTCTGTCTCCATATTTAGGATTGAGGAATAAGCCAAGCGATAAATCAGCATGAAGCAGACAGATGGTCTCTTTTTTGGCTTACTCTTCGACCCTGAAGATGGTGGCCATATTTTCCTACGAAAGCTCCGTTAATTTTACGGGACTGCATGACGTTATAACACAGGGGACAGAGATCCTCATAACTACTGATGTTTGAACCTCAAATCCTACAAAGAAAAACATGTTCAATACGTTCTGATACAAGAAAAGAAAATTTAATGTATACTGAAAGAAGAAAAATTCCATAAAAATGGTTTGGAATTACAGCTTTTTTGTCTAATTACTCATCAAGTTTATTATTGTTATTAATTTTGCTGCTGCTGTTGACTGTCCGATGCACGGCCAGACAAATGTTT
>NW_019730525.1:0-522 GCF_002891405.2 Cryptotermes secundus | reverse complement strand
AAGACATAGGGGGGAGGATAATATTAAAACGGATCATAGAGAAATGGGATGGGGTGATGTGGATTGGATTGATCAGGCTCAGGATAGGAACCAATGGAGTGCTTCTGTGTACACGGTAATGAACCTTGGGGTTCCACAAAATGTTGGGATATTCTTGAGTAGCTGAGGGATGGCGCTTTTCAAGAAGGACCCAGCACTGTGGAGTTGATGTATTTGTTAATAATATTACTTAAGTTCAGATCATGGAGTTATTCTCTATGTAACTATCTCCATTCCCCAATAATTGTGTCATCCTTCCGAATAATCTTCACATTAATCTGGCCGTTAGCCGTCTTGGCTCTGTGCCCCACACCCTTGTGCAGAAATTGGTAAGATTAATTATGAGAGTTCGTGTATACAGTTTGGTTCCCCATTTCCTTCCTCTTTTGTTTATGGTTTATGACATGGATGGGTTTTGGATTGGATGACTGGATTCATTGACAGCTTATACACTTAGCACGTAACTACAATTATGGGGCTATC
>NW_019730524.1:0-502 GCF_002891405.2 Cryptotermes secundus | reverse complement strand
CACAAAGAATATCAAATATTTCCATGAATATTCTTGGGCAGTTCCCCTGTGACAGCCATCTGACCTTGACGTGAAACAATAGTCTTCCATGCCCAGCATTTTTATCCACACAGAATTGTTTGAAGAGACACATTGGGCATTAGCNGCATTATCTTTGATAACGTTGATACATTTTATAACTTAATTCAGTATCTCATTTAGAACATGTGAAAGCTTTTGGGAAACTACATTTTCTCTGCAAATAACACAATGCACAAGCAACATTTCAGGATTGTCATCCTTCATTAATTTTAAACAGCCACGTTTCTTGCCCATCATAACAGGAGCACCATCTGTAGCACGAGATATAATATTTTTCATTAATGTTTGAGCTTCATCTAAATAATTTTTTAGTTTATTGCATATATCAGTGGCTGTAGTTGTGGTTTTCATTGCTACACAGGACATCATTTCTTCTGTAAATTCACCATTATCAGTATATCTTACATAGGCCATGAATACA
>NW_019730523.1:0-620 GCF_002891405.2 Cryptotermes secundus | reverse complement strand
TCGCTAATTCACACACCCTGCAGTTCACTAGAGTACACGCTAAGATTTTCCAACCTGTAATGTGTTCACAAGTCGTTGCGTTGTAACGGTTTTGAAGGGCTGACATTCCTCTTACTCTAGGTCCCCAAACTATCCAGTGCCTCAACTACCAGCTTCTAACAGCAACAGCTCACTAAGACTGAACCTCAGTTCTCTAACTCACCAGCCAGCTCTTCAGTTTCCTGCACTGCACTCACTAATTTTTCTGCTTATAACATCTAGGCACGGACAGAACAGAAAACACCGCTTCCCAGCCAGTCCATTAGCGCGCTGGCTGCTGCCTAGCAACGGCTGTTGTCTCGCTGTCTCTTTAGCGGTCGTTGCCTAGCAACGGGTCTCTACGCCACAATAATGAAACAAGTAAGATGTGAAAGTAAACATATCTGAGTTGCAAATATACATCTACAAAGAATGTGTATATTTTCGAGTTTACTACAATTACGAATAACATCCCTCCGTCCCCATATGAGGAAGGGGAGATCTAAAGAAGTCGAAGTCTGTTCAGACGTCATAAATGTTACGTTTCCTTCGGAAATATCTTCCTGAAATAACGTCATTGCAGCATTCAGAATGGAATGAAG
>NW_019730522.1:0-643 GCF_002891405.2 Cryptotermes secundus | reverse complement strand
GGCAGGTTGTTAACTGCATTCCTTTCCTGGAATCTGGTCTAACAGGATCTCACACTGTCTACTTACCCTATAGTGTTCCTGCCTAAACCCAGAGAAGTGCAGTAGCGAAAACATGGCAATGAAAAGGAAAGTTTTAAGCACTGAAGAGAAAGTTAAAGTGATTCATGAAATAGAAAATGGAAGGAAAAAAGCTGATGTATGCCGCGAATTTGGTTTGGTGAATTCTACAGTACAAACGATATGGAGAAATAAAACAAAAATTATTGATGCATTTGAACAAAATGGGTCGAGAATAAAGCGCTTGCGTATGCCTGAACGGAGTGATGTCGATGAAGCGCTGCTTAAATGGTTTAAGCAGCAAAGAAGTGATAACGTACCAGTTAGTGGCCCTCTTCTTATGGTGAAAGCTGAAGAATTCGCAAAAAAGTTAAAGGATGAAGAATTCGTGTGTAGTGCTGGATGGATTGATAGGTTCAAGTTGCGTCACAACATTACGTTCGGTAAAGTGAGTGGTGAAGCCATGGGTGTAAATATCGAAACTAGAACTGAATGGCTTACTGCCGTATGGCCCAGTATACGTAAAGGATATGCAGACAACGCATAGGGTACACGATATGGGTTCTTCTTAATCGGCAGGGCGTCC
>NW_019730521.1:0-517 GCF_002891405.2 Cryptotermes secundus | reverse complement strand
TTAATAGGAAATCATCTGCATAGTGAGTATCCCAACAGCTACACTATGTGCCTGACTCCCAAGCCATTTCAAATTCAAGTAGCCTTAGCCCCACTAACAACTATTTAAAGACAGTAGCTAGGCTATGCAGTGTGCCATTTATATTAGGACATAAGGTGCAACTTCATACTTGTATCAATTTAGAAATTTCAGTTTTATTGAGTGAATTGTTCAGCTCAATTCACTGAGCCATTTTTACTTGAATATGCATGCAAAGAAGTTGTTAACTTTCCTTCTTTTGCAAGGGAGGGAGTCATTCAACTCAATTTCGCTGATTTATTCTTACATGGTGGTTAAAAAAACCAACATTATCCCTATACTCAATTATGCAATTAAGCACTATGTCATGAAGGCATTATATGGGAGTGGGGGTATAGCTCCACCATTCTTGACTTCAGCACTAGATGGCGGTGATTTGTCAGCTTCATGCCCGGGTCACTTTATCCCTGGGGAAACAGCCCCTATGCCCATTCTATAA
>NW_019730520.1:0-440 GCF_002891405.2 Cryptotermes secundus | reverse complement strand
ATTCTCATGACATATTCAACTGTTCAGCGTCAATATTTTGGCAGAGATTGCTGGTGGATATTTGCTAGGCCTGGATGTTAGGCCACATTGGCTTAGAGGCAACCACTGGAGCTACTGGCAGATGTACCAATGCCCGACGGACAGGTAGAGGAGGACCAACTGCATGTCTCCACGCTCCACGCCAGGTTTGAATCCTCTGGATTTTTACCTGTGGGGGCACCTGAACACCCTTGTGTATGCAGCTCCTGTTGGCAACGGAGAGCTCACCATATCACTGTGGATGCCTGTCAGACTATCCGCAACTGCCCCGGCATCTTTTCACGGATGTGGCTGTTCATGATGAGACGTGTCGAGCCATGCAGTGAATCTATTACAGGGCATTTTGTGCACTTGTAATAAATGTACTCTTTTAGCCGTAACTCACAAATTAAATGCTCTGG
>NW_019730519.1:0-253 GCF_002891405.2 Cryptotermes secundus | reverse complement strand
GGAGTTCGAATGCCGATGAGGTTATTGGATTTTTTAATTGACCTAATCCTTCCAGCCGCATTATGGCCCTGGGGTCGACTCAGCCTCTAACAGAAATGAGTACCAGGAATCTTCTTTGGGGTAAAGGGCGGGCGGCGCGTAGGGCTGACAACCTCACCGCTATCTGCAGCCTATATTCTAGAAAATTTGGGAGCCTCAACCTCTCACATACCTATGGGCCTCCACGGCCTGTTACAGGGATAACTTTACCTTT
>NW_019730518.1:0-389 GCF_002891405.2 Cryptotermes secundus | reverse complement strand
ACATGGAAGCCTTGGGTAGGATTCGAACCCACGATCCCAATTTCCAAGCGAGAGAAGACAGTGAATGCCTTAAACCGCTCGGCTACCGTGACCGGCAACGAAAAATGATATGTCACAAATTGATCCAAACACGTACAAGCGTCGAACCACCTGTTCTGTTCGTCTGGACGACCGATGTCACAAAACACAAGGGTTATAAGCACTTGCAACCAGGCTATGTCCATGAGAGCTATTAAGAAAAATATACATCACAAATTTTTCCAAACACATACAAGCGTGGAACCAGGATAGATAGAGCCGTGGAAATTTATGTCACGATACCAAACTAATAACCAGGTCCATGGCCCCACGGCATGGAAGAGAAAGGAGAACTAGTAAAAACCTAATAG
>NW_019730517.1:0-610 GCF_002891405.2 Cryptotermes secundus | reverse complement strand
AGCTTGTCAGATTTTAATTGCTATATTGTTAGATTTGCGTGGCTAGCGTGCGTGCTTTACGTTGTTACCTTGCTAGATTTCCGTTGCTAGCCTGCGTTGCTATCATTCTAGCTATGCGTTATTTCATTTCTTGTTATCTTTTCATTTCTTGCTTGCAAGCTTTCGTTGCTAATTTGGTTGCTTTGCATTGCTAACTTCCTAGCTTTGCGTTGCTAGCTTGCTAGCTTTACTTTGCTAGCTACCTAGCTTTGCGTAGCTAGCTTGCTGGGTTTCCTTTCCTAGCATGCTAGCTTTGCGTTGCGAACTTGTCAGCTTTGCTTTGCTATCTTGCCAGCTGTACGTTTCTAGCTTGCCAGCCGTGCGTTGCTAGCTTTCCAGTTTGGGGTTGCTCTCTTGCCAGCATTGCGTTGCTAGCTTGCTAGGTTTGCGTTGCTAGTTTGCCAGTTTGCGTTGCTAACTTCCAGGCTTTGCGTTGTAGTTTGCTAGATTTGAGTGGCTAGTTTGCTAACTTTGCATTGCTAGCTTGGTAGCTATGCGTTCCTAGCTTGCTAGCTTTGCTTTGCTCTCATGCTAGCTTTTCGTTGCTAGCTTGCTAGGTTTGCGTTGCTAC
>NW_019730516.1:293-539 GCF_002891405.2 Cryptotermes secundus | reverse complement strand
GAATATCACATTGCAATAGCAATAATATGCACCTTTAAGAAGAGTACAAACTTGCTACACTTCATCTGCCAAAAGAGAAAAGAGTACAGGCTATTCTGAAGCAAGCACATAAGAAATCTAGAATTTAGAAAGGAAGAAAGGAATGCAACATTTCTGGATCTCATGGCAGTGATCACAAAGAGTACTATCTTCAGGGATGTGACAAGTTTAGTCTGGTAGAAGTTTAGAATGTTCTGGAGTAACACA
>NW_019730516.1:0-275 GCF_002891405.2 Cryptotermes secundus | reverse complement strand
ATTGCCACCATCTTCAGAGTTAAAAAGTAAGCCAAGCAAACAGAGTTCCTGCTTGACTGGAATGCTCTCCATTGCTTTGAAACTTCCGTACACTTCTATCAAACTGCAAGATATCACATCTCAGAAGGAAGTACCCCCCCGCCAAAGAAAAAAAACTCCATGTTTTTTTTTTTTAATTTGCATAGTGGGGGGTGGAGGCCAGCTGGGTCCACTCAGCACGTCAGCCACTGACTGGCCTATTGTACCTGCCCCAGGTGATTATGACAATGGAGAAT
>NW_019730515.1:0-582 GCF_002891405.2 Cryptotermes secundus | reverse complement strand
ACTGTGCACCTGTCGTCTTGACAGATTACTGATGAATGAATGAATTATTCATAAGATTATTTTGTTTCTGGACATTATCCATCTTCTTGTCTATATCTAAAAACAGTCCTGTTTATTTTTCCAAACACAACGTTTCTAAGACTGGATTCTGTCTCCGTCTTCAGGTAAAACCTACTCATTCGGGCCCAGTTGATAGAGCAAGTCCCTATCTCCGGACCAAGTTAAAGACAAGACGATGGATAATATCCAGAAACAAAATATTTGTATTAAAGTATATCGTTACAAAATTTTATATCTCATTTGCATCATTTTATTGCTTTCAACTCTCTCTAAAGATTATTTCTACAGGAGTTACATAAATCGATTTAAAAATTCAATCGTCACAGCCTACATAACTTCTGCAGTAAGATAGGTAAATATATGACTGGAACTATAGGCAAACCGCGACATCGAATTCAGCTCATCTTCTGAACACAAAAGTAGAGGGAGCAGATACATACTTGTATCATAGTCCTACACAACACGTCTATACTACACCATGAAGATGGAGATATCAGGGATCTCTGTAAAGTTACAAGTGGA
>NW_019730514.1:0-540 GCF_002891405.2 Cryptotermes secundus | reverse complement strand
CGCATGAAGACGATGATAACCGCATAACAAGCTGCAGGATTTGAGTTTCTCACAGTGGTGATTATGGGGAAAACAATCTTCTGGGATATACACGTAACGCCTTGTAGTCCGTTGGAAGAAAAGTGACGTTTCGGGGTACCNTATCATATCACCACCACCTTCACAGTCGAGTAAACCGAGCAAGATACGATCGTGCTTCCCATCTGCTTTTACGCTGATACTTTGCTCGGCTTATTTGACCCAGGAGATGGAAAGAGGCATATTCCTCCTCAAAGTCGTTTAACTTTCCATGGGCTATGAGGCGTTATACGAGGTAGAGCCAGTAAATAGATCGCAAATGGAAGTAATAAATTTTCTTTGTGCATCACTAGGTAGCAGCAGTGTCCAGCTTCATGACAGTCTAGGTAGCAGACACGCATACATATGTTCAGAAGCTGGTTTCAGTATTCAAAATGGCGACCGTGCTTCAGGTGTGTGCTACGTTCTATTGTGGGTAAAAGGACTCAATGCAAAGGATATTCATAAACAGATGTTTCCTGT
>NW_019730513.1:0-497 GCF_002891405.2 Cryptotermes secundus | reverse complement strand
GTCAGAGTTTCTGGCTACAGATCCAGAGTTTCCGGGTTCGATTCCCGGGNAATTTCTGAGAAGTAGTGGTTCTGGAACGGGGCCTACTCAGCCTAGTGAGGATAATTGAAGACCCATTTCAAGTAAATGGCGGCTCCGGTCTAGGAACCCGATATTAACGGCCATGGGGAATCGTCGCGCTAACTTCGCCGACAAGCGGCGGTCGCTCAGTCGGAAGAGTTCGCTTGCGGAATACAGGCCACGGAGTTTGTAATACTGCAGTTCTTTCGGGAAAGAAATAATGTTACGGCCAATATGTCAAATTGAAAGTCCAACGACGTTTCTGATGTATATTGACAATGCAGAGAATGCAAAGGAGTTACACACAAGTGACATATGTAGTTTTCGTGAATGTCATTTAGGCCTTGGGGCTGACAAGGCACGAATTTCCCATGGGTCTTTAAAAAATGAATTCAAATAAAAAGCTTAATATACCATATATTAGGAAATCTATAGGA
>NW_019730512.1:629-792 GCF_002891405.2 Cryptotermes secundus | reverse complement strand
TGAAAAGCCATCACCTCAGAACTGCTGCAGAGATATCGATGAAAGGTGGTTTCACAATTTCAAGCCTGAAACGAAACAGCAGAGTATCGAATGGCACCATTTGCATTCTCATCAAAAAAGAACGCAAACACAGTGCCATCAGCTGTGAAGGTGATGGGCACAG
>NW_019730512.1:0-213 GCF_002891405.2 Cryptotermes secundus | reverse complement strand
TAATAAAGCATGTTACTTTACAAAAAATTGTTGCTCATGACTTTCAGTATGACCCTCATAAAAAATATAACAAGTGAGCCCTGGCTTACACGTCATACATTCATTGCTTGGCGGGATGAAAATGCCCTATTTTTCTTAAAGGAGAACAATGTTGAACTTATTAACTGGACTGCAAGATGTTCCAGTACATTATATCATCACAAAGTTGTGAGT
>NW_019730511.1:0-487 GCF_002891405.2 Cryptotermes secundus | reverse complement strand
AAATCAGACTCAGCATTTCTATACACATTTACTCTCATGTATATCGGCTGTTTCTGGGGGCATGTGGTAGCATAGTTGGTTGAGGAACTACGCTACAAGCCGGAAGGTCACGGGATTCAATCCCAACGAGGTCATTTGATTTTTTCAATTTACCTAATCCTTCCAGCCGCACTATGGCCCTGGGAATGAATAAACCCCAAACTAGAGTCCCCCCGAAAAATCAAAATATGTAATACCTTTTCAAAAACACCGTAGAAGGTTGAAACAATGTTCTGACTGAAGAGCAAAGTATATACATCTCCAACATTCTTCAAAATAGAATCGATGAGGTATAACACAGGCAGCTTGATCTCTGCTCGCACCTACACGAACAGGACAAACACATTAGAATTAGAGGGGATGTCACTTGCTTAGGCTCCACTTCCTTCCACTCTTGAGAAGAGCAGCAATATAATTACACTACTATATTTAAGTATGCCAAACCTGC
>NW_019730510.1:0-418 GCF_002891405.2 Cryptotermes secundus | reverse complement strand
GGTGGCTAACTTGCTACCTTTGTGTTGCTACCTTGCTAGATTTCCTTTGCTCGCTTGCTTGCTTTGCGTTGCTAGCTTGCTAGCTTAGTTTGGTAGCATGCTAGCTTTGCGTTACTTGCTTGTTTGCTTTGCGTTCCTTGCTTGCTAGCTTTGCTTTGCAAGGTTGCTAGCTTTGCGTTGCTAGCTTGCTTGCTTTGCGTTGCTAGCTTGGTAGCCTTGCGTTGCTAACATGCTAACTTTGCGTTGCCAGCTTGATAGGTGTGCGTTTCTACCTTGCTAGCTTGGCGTTGCTAGATAGGTAGCTTTGCGTTCCTAGCTTGCTAGCTTCCTATATATGCGTTGTTAGCTTGCCAGCTTTGCTTTGCTAGCTTCACAAATTTGCGTTGCTAGCTTGGCAGCTTTGAGTTCATAGCTTGCT
>NW_019730509.1:0-521 GCF_002891405.2 Cryptotermes secundus | reverse complement strand
CCTCACGGAACTCGGAACCAAGAATAACCGTGCTGGCGAGGGCCAGCAGCAATTTACCTGATCCGTCGTTAAATAAACTACAAAACGGAAGATAATATGTTTCCTTTTCTTCTTAGTCATATTGATCTCTGTGCATATTAACATGCGATTTCTAGAAACATTGTCGCCGATTCCATGGACAGGATGAAATTCCCATTTTCCTCGTAGTTTATATCATTCTTTCCTTTTTAATATCTGTTGAAACTAATTTCATAGAGCTGCATGCTACTTTGAGAAACCAACAGCTGCTCGACTATGCAAGAAATTCGACAACTTTTCTGGAAGCCGAACGTTCTTTACGGTGTTTATTAGTCTAAATTATAACTTTTCTTGCGGTTTTCCAAAATTAGAAATTATGAACGAAAGATTTTGAAGGGTAACTGCTTCGTTTCCTGACAACATTATACGGTGCAGTTCACAGCAAGAGGACACGTGACGCATTTCAAACCAGACACCATGTCGCCTTGAATTAACATTCCAGC
>NW_019730508.1:0-529 GCF_002891405.2 Cryptotermes secundus | reverse complement strand
AGCTATCAAACAAGCAACGCCAATCTAGAGTGCAACAACGGAAAGATAGCAAGTTAGCAACGAAAATCTAGCAAGTTAGAACACAAATCTAGCAAGCTAGCAACGCAAAGCTAGCTAGATAACAAAGCAATCTAGCACAGCAAAGCTAGCAAAATAGCAACGCAAAGCTAGCAAGGTAGCAACGCAAATCTAGCATGATAGCAACGGAAAAATAGCAAGCTAGAAACGGAAAAATAGCAAGCTAGCAACGCAAAGATAGGAAGCAAACAAGGAAATCAAAGACAGCAAGCAAGCTAGCAAAGAAAAGCTAGTAAGTTAGCAAAGCAAAAATACCAAGCGAACAAGGCAAATCTGTCAAGCTACGAAGCTAGCATCGCAATGCTAGAATACTAGCAACGCAAAGGTAGCAAGCAAAATCCGCAAAGCAAACAAGTAATCAAGAAAAGCTAAGCAAGACATCTAGCAACGCAAAGCTAGCAAGAGACAACGCAAAAATAGCAAGCTTGCAACGCAAAGATAGCAAGCTAGC
>NW_019730507.1:0-508 GCF_002891405.2 Cryptotermes secundus | reverse complement strand
GGGATCACAGTCCTTGATCTTCCTCCGTATTCGCCAGATTTGGCTGCAGTAGATTTTTTTATTTTCCTAGAAGTTAAGTAGGCGATGAAAGGAGACAATCACGACACCATCCAGGACATCCAAAGGGAATGTACCGCAATTTTAAATGCGAGTCCACAAAAGGATTACAGTGGCTGTTTTCGAAAACTTTTCAATCGATTCCAGCTATGTACTGATTCAGAAGGAGATTATTTTGAATAAAAAGTGTGAAATTTTGAAAATAATTCACGTCTTGTATTTTTAATGAACACAGTCCTAACCGACCCCGGACACACTGTGTAGAATTGTACACTCATGGATAAATAATAAGCGAAAATATTATCTTGAAAATCTGCAGTTCATTCTGCAACGAGTTTTATGCTTCTCCCGCTCACTTAACGACACTGCGGTACTCTTCCTGGCGCTAAAAAATTAATTCTGAAGTAGTAATATAAAGTATTTACAAAATCGAAAAAATAAAATACAAATG
>NW_019730506.1:0-510 GCF_002891405.2 Cryptotermes secundus | reverse complement strand
ACATCTCCGTAGCAAACGCAGCACGTCGAAGATGATCGCCTGGCTGCAAGGCTTGAACGCAGCCGCTTGTGCTCTGAAGTACGAGAACTTTATGTGAGGCACCACAGGTTGATTTTTGCAAACTGCGTTCAGAAGCGTCAAGCACAGCGTCAAGAGTCCCCTCACGCACACTAGGCCTACCAGTTCATTCACGGTCACCAACATTATCAGCCTCTATCAACTCCGCATACCAACCTGTGATGCTTTTAACATCTGGTGGATGTCATCCATACTCACATCTGAAGTTTCGATGAACTGTAAGTGGCGATTTCGTTTCATTAAACAAAAAGACAAGCGGGCTTTCTCCTTCATAGACGCCATTTTGATACTGACGATTGCAGCGCTACCAAGTTGGTCCACAGGTTGTGTAACTTTATAGTAAAAAAAATCTAAAGTTTGGTCTACGTTATGCTACAAACAATATCATTCTATCTAGCAAGGGTTTCAAGTTATTAATTTTCTTAATCAGGG
>NW_019730505.1:0-974 GCF_002891405.2 Cryptotermes secundus | reverse complement strand
TCTAATATTAATCTTACATAAACATCTCACCGCATAGAGAAGGGTGAAATCTATCTCGAAGAACCCGCAGGCTGTGAACTGGACCTTCCGGTGGAACAGCTGTAGCGAGAAGAATTGAAGCTGGAACACAGAATTGTGCGCCTCTTATGGAGATGAAATGCTACGTACTGATAATAGTGGTAGACGTAAAATTTCAGTCAATTTAACTAATCTGGATCATTAGCCACAAACTTGTAATCATAATGCAACTCAAGTGCAAATTGTTTTGTATAAACATGTAACTGAACATCCCCACGGACCGGAGTCGTGTTTAGAGGGTAACAGTCCCTCACTGCCCTAGACACTTCATGTTTTATTGAACCGGAGGATTTATTACTGTGTTCACAAGAACAATTCTCTTCTCTGTCCTGAGCCACATGAATCCAATTCGTACTCTTCCAGCATAAAATGTTGTTATATTCTGATTTCTAATGATTTATATTTTAAAACAATTTGCACCTACTCGCATGCTTGGAAGTTTTATTGGTTATTCTAAGGAGCTCAATGAATTGCTCTTTCAAATGCACGTGTTTGTAACTGATCCATGCAGTCTTTAAGCCTCTTAACGGCATATTTTAACTATATACAGTATAAAGCAAGGAAGAGAACGTGAAGATTGTTAAGAATTGTGTACAGGACGGTTATGTAGGAAATCAGCTGTAAACCACGGATATTCTTTCATTAAGTTTGTTCCTTGTATCAGCCACAGGAACCTATAATAAGATCGGTGTAAAAAAAAAAAACTATCTACAGGCTTTAAACTTAGTACAGACCTAAGTTCTGGGTTCAAGCACGCGCCAAGAACTTATTCCCAGTTCATTACAGGACTTACATTAGCCTGTGGTTAACTGTTCCTTCAGCAGTGCCAAAGTAATAAATAATTTATGGTAACTTGTTTCATTCAGAAAAAACTCCGTGACTTTAGGCCACAAGCG
>NW_019730504.1:4849-5157 GCF_002891405.2 Cryptotermes secundus | reverse complement strand
GTTGCTAGATTGATAGCTTGCATGATATGCGTTGCTAACTTGCAATTATAGCGTTGCTAACTTGCTACCTTTGCGTTTGTAAATTGCTAGCTTTGCGTTGCTTGCTTGCTAGAATTGAGTTGCTAGCTGCTAGCTTTGTGTTGCTATGTTGGTAAATTTGAGTTCCTAACTTGCTAGCTTTGCTTTGCTAACTTGCCAGGTTTGCATTGCTAGATTGCCTGCTGTACGTTGCTTGCGTGCTTGCTTTGCGTTTCTTGCTTTCTAGCATTGCGTTGCTAGCTAGCGAGTTATGCGTTGCTAGCTTGCTA
>NW_019730504.1:0-262 GCF_002891405.2 Cryptotermes secundus | reverse complement strand
CGTTGCTAGATTGCTAGCATTGCGTTGCTAGCTTGATAGCTTGCTAATTTTGCGTTGCTAGCATGCTAGTTTTGCGTTGCTAATTTGCTAGCTTGCTAGATTTGCGCTGCTAGCTTGCTAGCTATGCGTTGCTTGCTTGCTTGTTTGATTGCTATGCTTTTCTTGTTTGCTATCTTTGCGTTGCTATCTTGCTACATTTGCGTTCCTAACTTGGTATCCTTGCGATGCCAGCTTGATTGCGTTGCGTTGCCAGCTTGATAGG
>NW_019730503.1:0-491 GCF_002891405.2 Cryptotermes secundus | reverse complement strand
GTCATTCTCGGGACCGAGTCCTGCGGGACACAGGATCAGATTATACTGTCTTACGTTCAAGACTCCCCCAACCTGGAGGGCCAAGTCCTCGTATATATATCCGCCAGGAACAAGGTAGCTCGCTTATTCCTCCTAGCACTGGGTTCCTTTGCATCTACATTTGTCCCGTTGTTACTGGTGATGTATCCTGGAGACGGACCACATAGAAAACACTATNGTGACTTATAATTTGTTAACAGCTGCGATATTGCACAGTCACGCAGCCGCCGAGGCGGACCGCACAGAAAACACCGGTTCTGACATTTCTTCTATTTTTACGCTGATATAACTTTTCGTGTTTCATTATTATGTCACACTTTATTGTGCTGTAACTTAACAACGGACATCTCTGTTAGTTAAACTACGTACTCGTGCTTGCAGCGGATGTGCCACAATATTGTAGAATATTAGTAGTAGTATTTAATTTGTGTGATGAAATTAGAAAGAATTAT
>NW_019730502.1:0-631 GCF_002891405.2 Cryptotermes secundus | reverse complement strand
GTCATATTTCGGATAAATTCAGTTACAGCGTTGGCTGTGGGTTACTTCTTTGTAATTTAGAGCGATGTCCTTCTGCTAACACACACACATACAGATCTGAAGTATAAAACTGAATTACATAATTACAGAGATGAATTATTTTCAGTCAATTCAGATTACTGTGGTGTGTACAAAAATATATTTAGTGGCTATTAATTGCTATAAACATCGTTAACTGCTTCAGCAAGGTAAAGGTAAAGTTGTCCTTGTGCTTAACTAATTAAGCACTACGCCATGGTGACTTATGGGGAAGTGGGTGTATAGATCCACATTTTCTTGACCTCGGCACTAGCTGGAGGTGAGTGGTCAGCTTCACGCCCCTGCTGCCTTACCCCCGAGGAAAGAGCCTCCGGTAACCTTTTCATACGTAGCTGGGTAGGCCCCAGAGGCGGGGTGGACGTTATGGAAAAGATAAAATGCTGGCCCTACCGGGACTCAAACTCCGACCCTTCTGTCGTCCAGAAGGTAGGCAGCCGCTATACCGACTACGCTATTCATCCACGTTCACAAAGGAAATAAGAACGCCTTATATGGAGTTCATGTCTCGTGTCCTTCCGACTAAACCGTTGGACAAATTCCGTTAAAATTCGGT
>NW_019730501.1:0-412 GCF_002891405.2 Cryptotermes secundus | reverse complement strand
TCCACTGACAAAATTGAACTCGTGGTATGAAGTCAGCTGGACCTATGCCGTGTACTCACGTTGGATGATACTGATAAAGTTGTTGGTCATGCAGGATCATCCAAACACTTGATTTTGATGTCCCCACAATCTAGGCTNAGTGCTGGTGGATGGCTGTTCCTCTATGCAATGCAGTTCAACGTTGAGGCGCCAAGTTTAAACGAAATGATTTTAAATGCCACCCGAGTGCTGCTATTTTACATTTGCAGACATGGGTTCCTATTTCAAAGTTATTCTATAGGGAACCCTTAGTATGCTCCTGAAGTATGGCACCAAACTGCTGGGACACCCTGTATAAAAGAAATAATAAAGGTCCCAGTATCTATCCCTGGAGAACACCATTATTAACTTTGTCCCATGTGGAATGAATATG
>NW_019730500.1:0-466 GCF_002891405.2 Cryptotermes secundus | reverse complement strand
TGGCTTTCGTAGCTTGCTAGATTTTGGTTCTAGCTTGCTAGTTTTACGTTGCTTGCTTGCTATTTTTGCCTTGCTAGCTTGCTAGCTTTTCGTTGCTAACTTGCTAGTTTTGCGTTGCTAGCATGCTAGCTTTGCGTTCCTAGCTTGCTAGCTTTGCGTTGCTGGCTTGCTAGCATTGCTTTGCTACCATGCTGGCTTTGCGTTGCTATCTTGCCAGCTTTGCGTTGCTATCTTGCCAGCTGTGCGTTTGTAGCTTGCGAGCCGTGCGTTACTAGCTTTATAGCTATGCGTTGCTAGCTTGCATACTTTGCGTTGCTTGCTTGCTAGCTTTGCGTTGGTAGCTTGCTACCTTTGCATTTGTAGCTTGCTAGCTTTGCGTTGCTAGCTTGCTATTTTTGGTTTCTAGCTTGGTAGTTTTGCATTGCTATATTCCTAGCTTTGCTTTGCAAACTATGCGTTTATACTT
>NW_019730499.1:0-498 GCF_002891405.2 Cryptotermes secundus | reverse complement strand
AAATATGACTCCTACTTAAAAGACTATGTTATGGAAGTGTGGAAACAGCTCCAGTCTTGACATTGGTAACAGATGAAGGGACTGATCATTTACAAAAACGTGCACCCAGTACCAATTGGAAAGACCAGGTGAGACCCTGAACTGTTACACATGCAGTAGAGAAGAGAAGCTCAAGCATTCTTACTGGAAGCTCTGGCCTAGCCATTGTGTATGCAATCCATCAGTTTATTAACTCCATTATGTACGAATATTTACAGTGAAATCCCCATCTAAAATTATAGTGGTGAGCAATGGATCTGAATATTAAACTGCACAAATTCTTAAATGGAGGAAATTTATCACTGAGACTGTTGACTTGGGATCAATGAAGCTGAACTTTAAGTGATGGAAAATCTTAAAGTGAGGAATCCTGACTGGAGATTCTGCTGCATTTTATGATTTTGCATGGTACAACCAGTCGTATTTTCCACTACATGTTAAGATGTTCCTAACTTTAAA
>NW_019730498.1:0-704 GCF_002891405.2 Cryptotermes secundus | reverse complement strand
CGTTCTGCTATGAACCCGGTTTCATGAAGCCTCAACTCCATACAGAGTCAGTAATACTTGATGGCTTGCGAGGCATACCGCACCAACCTGCCGGCTGTAATGGTTAAGGAACCTTACAATGCAAGGTAAAAGACAAAGCTATCCCTGTAACAGATCGTGGAGGTCCACAGGGTTGTGAGACGTCGAGGCTACAAAATTTTCTAGACAATCGGCTCAGAGATGGCGGTGAGGTCAGCCTTACGCGCCGGCCTCCCTTCACCCCCAGGAAGATTCCTGGTTCTCATTTCTGTTATAGGCAGAGTCGACCCTAGGACCACTGTGCGGTTGGAAGAATTAGGTCAAATGAAAAATCCAATGACCTTATCAGGAATCCAAACAGTGAAGCGCAGTGGTTAGTGAATTGGGGGAAACCGAAATAACCGGGACAGCAGTAACTGCTTCAACAGGATACGAAATTAACAAGGCCAAAAGCCCCATTCGTGCTACATGCCCCGCCCATCTCAAGGGACAACTTCACCGTTACATAATATGAACTTCGATTTTAAGAATTTTTAAACATCCCGAGTAATGACATGTTAGATACCTGCGTTGTGACCAGCTTCATTGCTTAGTGTGCGCTTTGCAACTTACTGAACAACGCAACAAACTAACGCATTGCGTTATGAGGACGTATAGGGAAGCAAAGATACAGCTCCATATATTCT
>NW_019730497.1:1627-1980 GCF_002891405.2 Cryptotermes secundus | reverse complement strand
CTTCTGTAAAATGATCATGAAACTGAGAAATTAGCCCTATGCTCAAACGTTGGAGCAGGAAGAAAGGGAAAGATATCCACAAGGCACCCTGTATGTTTGAAAATGTTCATATACAAACCAGGAGGTAAATATTTGGCCTTTCTCACGTATAACTCCACAGACTGCTATTTTTTGATAAAAGAATTTTTGGGGGAAGTATAGATTGGACTTAAATTTGAGGAAGAAACTAGTGAAATGCTACATTTAGAGCATAGCTCTGTATGGGGCTGAAACATGGACACTTAGGGCAGTAGATCAGAAACATCTGGAAAGTTTCGAAATGTGGTGTTGGAGAAGAATGGAGCAGTTGGATT
>NW_019730497.1:0-1497 GCF_002891405.2 Cryptotermes secundus | reverse complement strand
AGAAGCTATCGAAGGAAAGATAGATGGGCGGATAGAAGTGACAAGAAGACGAGGAAGAAGACGTAAGAAGATGCTGGATGACCTTGGGGACAGAAGAGGATACTGTCATTTGAAGGAGAAAGCTCTAGATCGCATTAAGTGGAGGAATTGTTTTGAAAGGGACTGTGGACCTGTCGCCTGACAGATTACTGATGATGATGATGATAGATGTCCGTTTATTTCGTTCTGTTTGAATACGAAATTAACATTCACGTGAATCAGAGAGAGATTTCAGATGAACGTAAAACACAAAAATAATTGGGTTTATTATCGAAAAGTCTCAAAGAATTGTGCCAAAATTTTGCTCATTTTAATACGGTACTCCCGATCAGACCATTACTCGTACATCTATGCTTCTTCGTATGTCACGGTGAGAACATATTTTGTAATTGGAACAGAATTAGGCAGTTCTTAACAATATTTAAACCACGTCTATGGAACATAGGCATTCTTGAGAATCTAATTTTCTGCTTTTTATGAACCCCGATTTCCGTTACCGTATTTGAAAGTAGTCCTTTACGCTTCATTATCCCGAGGCAGATATATCCATACCACCTTCTGCTTGCCACCTGCTTCCAATATGGCTTCTCCTTCGGCTTATTCTTTGACTCTGAAGATGGAGGCTACATATCCCTCCGAAACGTCGGTTAACATTCAATAGAGTGTAACCAGATGATAGGAGTCTCCAATTGTGACAGTAATTTTATATATTGTAGACTTAAAACGTTGCTTCTGCTTTCAGGTTCTCTTGAAAATAAGGAATATAATTTGTTTGTGATTCTCTGCATTGAAATAACTTAAATTGTAAACACTGAATGCTCTTCCTTTTGTTTACATTCTATAGTGCTCGTGTCAGTGCATTAATTATTGTGTTGAGTGATGGCCCATGTCAAAGAATCGGAAAATGGGAGACTAGTCCGATTTTGAAAGAGGACAGATCGTTTTTGCGCGTCTAGTTGGAGCATATGTGATGAAACCTGCCACATTGTTACGTGTACTGAGAGCGAGAGTTTTTAAGCTTATGTCGGCGTACACGAATCACTGGAAGACAACATCAGCGAAGAGGAACAGCGGGCGAAAATCAACATTGACAGAAAGAAATCGTACATTAAGAAGGATTGTCTCGAAAAATCACAAAACTACTGCTGCACAGGTGAACTGCAAAACTAAATATTCATCTCCAATATTTTGTTTCCACAAAAACTGTCCAACATGGGCTTCATGTATCCAACATCCACGGTAGGGCTGCAATTGCTAAACCTGTGATTACTGAATGTAATATTCAGATGCGTAAATGATGTTGTGACGGCCATCAAACCTGGACAACAGGCAACTGGAAACGCGCTCGTGATGTCACATGAGTCGCCCTTCACGCTGTTCCCTACGTCAGGAAGAGTTTACGTTTGGGGAACTCCCAAGGAAGCCTACAGTCCGGAATGCCTGGTTCCAACATTGAAA
>NW_019730496.1:0-884 GCF_002891405.2 Cryptotermes secundus | reverse complement strand
TAACGGTGCACATCAGCAGTCCATGAAGATACACCTCCACATTGTAGGTTCTCTTAATTACGTTAAGGGAGACAAAGTCAGAGATAACCGCCGCAGGAGTAGTTTAGGAAATAACAAAAGAAAAACTACTACAGCTTGTGGGGGCACGCGGTAGCGTAGTTGGTTGAGGCATTATGCTATAAACCGGAAGGTCGCTGGTTAGAGTCCCGACGAGATGGATTTTTTTTCGTTTGACCTAATCCTTCCAGCCGCTCTATAGCCCTGGGGACGACTCAGCCTCTAACATAAATGATTACCACGGATCTTCCTAAGGGGGTGAAGGGCGGTCGTCGCGTGTGGCTGACAACCTTACCGCCATCTACTCGTATGAGTCGATTGTCTAGAGAAAATGTGGGAGCCTCGACACCTCACAACCCAATGGACCTTCATGGCCTGTTACAGGGATTGATTTACCTCTTTTTACCTTTTAAAACATTTGATCCCTTACAAAAAGAAGGAAAATATAAGGAAAATAAGAACAACAACGCCAACGAAGAGTAAGGTAGTTCTGAAGAAACACTAAAAGTGATTAGTAATAATAGTCATTTGATTAAATCTTTCTTTCGTTTTACATTCTAACTCAGTAGAACAAATGCACAGGCATGCACGTCCGCCAGCACACACACAGANTACACAGGCACACACATCCACTAGCACACACACACACACACACACACACACATACACATACATTAAAATACTTCCATATGTGCCTTACGATAGAAGCATAGAGACATGTATTAAGAATACGAAAAAGTATGTCACTAATCAACAAGGCAGTTCGAGGAAACAAGTAAGAGTGATGATGATGATGATGATGATGATGATGATTTCTGTTTAGGAGG
>NW_019730495.1:0-442 GCF_002891405.2 Cryptotermes secundus | reverse complement strand
TGTGCAAAACCTTACATTAACGTGAATTTGTCAAATAATGTTCTGTAAAAAATTTAATAAATTATGTTTTTTCGTTCAAAATATGTTTAAAATTTTAAAAAACTTTGAATGAATAAAAATTTTCGTAAAATTGATAAATTATTATAGTAATTAACAGAAATTTAAAGGATTTCCTTGTTATTGTGGACCATTTTATAAATTGGTAGAAACTATTTATCTTAACTTGAAGAAGTCATGATTTTTATGATAAAAATATATAGATCTTGTTGAAATTTTTTGAAATTCAATAAAAATTCACTAAATTACCTAAGGATCGTTGAAAATTATTTTACATTTCCTGAAATATTGTGTAAACAGTCGCAAAATCTCTTAGAGTTCCAAAACCTAGAGTGAAATATTTCACAAACTAATTGATTTTATTTATATTAATTGAAATCGGGAA
>NW_019730494.1:0-416 GCF_002891405.2 Cryptotermes secundus | reverse complement strand
TTGTGTGCGTGATATATAGACGGATTTTGGATTGGATGATTGCATTTATTGACACCTTATACATACCGCTGGGAACTACAGGCAATTACATCTCTTACGCTGTTTTGCATACTTTACAGTTCACCGTTGCGCGCACACTAGGGATCTAACTCTTCACTAGTCGTGTCTTGGCAACGGATTTCCACACAGTAGTTATATAAGTCTCACTGTAACAGGAGCACACATGAAGTTTTCTTTGCACAGCCTAATTCTTTCCTTGCCATTTCTTCTTAATCACCTTAGACTGTCATCTCTCTCAGCCATCTGCTGCAACTGCCAACTCCGAAACTCAACTCAATTCAATTCCCCTGCACCCAAGCTCATATCCTGACAAGCTGGCGTCTCGAAACTCAACTAACTCACTAACTCAAACGATC
>NW_019730493.1:0-650 GCF_002891405.2 Cryptotermes secundus | reverse complement strand
GACAGTAAAATGTGATCATGAGTCGTGCGGGACTCGGACCGAAGAATGACTGAGCTGGCGACACCCATCCTCTCATGAGAGAGGGTGTTACTTAAGGACTATGACCGCAAGTGTTCATTAAAAAAAATACTGGTCGAGAGTCTCAAAGGGCATGTCACCAAGGCGAAATGGTTGGCGGTAAACCGCCAGTCGTAAAGCATCTCTGACTCTGAGTCAGTTCTGTACGTGAATCTGTGAAAAGAGGACTTGAGCGCGGAGTCTGAAGAATCTCAACTGTTAGAAGCCGTTATTAAGGAACGGATGGTGAAGACAGAGAAGGCTGGAAATGGCTTAGCGGAGCCTCGGTGCTTTATGAAATGTGGAGATTAGCGGCGGCACTGTAATTGCTTGTAATTTCGAGTCTTGTGCATGAATATTTAATAAATCCAATATCCAATCGTAAATCCCGTCGATAGTCACACCTAAACGTGATAATATAAACGCAGAACAGATGGCTACTGTTTTTATATCAATCACAATCATGAGAACGTTGTCTTCTACCAGTATGGATAAGGGCGGCCGCACACCAGCTGCGTCAAGACAAGCATCAATACATGAGACCAAAGACAGTCTTGCTTCATTCATGATTCGTCAGCATGAAGCTGACGTCA
>NW_019730492.1:0-805 GCF_002891405.2 Cryptotermes secundus | reverse complement strand
TTAGAATCCAGACGATGGACAAAGTCCGAAAACCCAGTATCTCTGCAGTTTAGATAAAATTCACATTTCCCTTTTGTGCCCTTGGTGCACTAACCGCTGTGTTCCTGAATACGCCACATACGTAAATTCATTTAGTAAGACGGTATCCATAAATTTTCAGAATTCAATCATGAGAGTTCCAGCCATTTTGATTTCACGGCTCGCTAGATAGATTGTTCGCATTTGAATAAAGTAAGAGACCTGTTATTCTGATTGCTCTTTGTTATGTTTTTTTTTTAATCTTCGTTGAATTTTAACAGGGACCAGATGGCCCCATTCCGTACCATTTCCCAAATCGCCTTTACACATGCAGTGGAATGTATCCATTTCCATACTAGTTTTATTTAGAGCAAACTTCTTCTCCCCCTATATTTCTATATTAATTTCTTATTTACATTTCTGAAAAGCCATGATTAGATTGTGTGATTTGTTGTGAGATGGCGCGACATGCTACTTCCATCTATTTTCTAAGAACCAAATAGATCCAGGTGAGAAAACCCATTATTGTTAACAATGTTGTTGTATATCCATTCTGTATCATGAAAAGGGGTATTTTATACAGTCGCTGTAACCAAAAAATAAGGAGAATTTTTTGCCTGGAAGGGTTGGAGGTTCTTACAGCGTCAGTTGTGAAGATGTAGGCCAACTGTTGCTCCGAAATGTCTGTTGATTTCCAACGGACTGCACGTTGTTCTGTACCAGGAGAGAGAACTCTTCTTAATAAGTGGTTACTATAGGATTCTGACGATGGTGTATAACACACTGA
>NW_019730491.1:0-429 GCF_002891405.2 Cryptotermes secundus | reverse complement strand
ATGTAACATAAGAAGGAGATTAAAGGTCAAAAATTTCCCTGGCATCGGTGGCCTATTGGTAAAACACCAGAGTAGCGAACAAGAGTTGGAAGGTTCGAGACCAAGTATAGGTTTGTGATTTAGAAGTAAGTGAATTGATTTTTCTGGAATTATACCCGAAGATGTAGCTTAAGAGGAAGATTTTAGGAAATAAACTTCTGTGGAGCTGGTGGTGTAGGGGTAAGACATCAGCTTAGTGTTCAGAAGGTCCCAGGTTCAAAACGAGTAAGATTTTTGTGAAAAATAAAATGGAAAGAAGTTAGGAGGTAGGGTAAAGGAGGAGGGAGGGACCGGGATGAGGGAAGTTTTTTTTTCGGCCGCTCATTAAGACACTCGCCTAAGCGGGTTTTGTTAAAATCCACATGGGATCAAAACGAAAAAAAAATTTGG
>NW_019730490.1:0-553 GCF_002891405.2 Cryptotermes secundus | reverse complement strand
ATTTGCGTTGCTAGCTTACTAGTTTTGCATTGCTAATTTCATAACCTTGCGTTGCTAGCTTGCTAGCTTACTAGATTCGTGTTGTTTGCTATCTTGCTAAATTTGCGTTGTAGCTTGCTAGTTTTGTGTTGCTATCTTTGCGTTGCAAGCTTTCTAGCTTGCACATTCGAGTTGCTAGCTTGCTATCTTTGCGTTGATAGCTTGCTAGCTTTCCCTTACTAGCTTGATAGATATGCGTTGCCAGCTTGCCAGCTTTGCGTTGCTAGCTTGCCAGCTTTGCGTTGCTAGTTTGCCTGCTTTGCGTTTCTAGATGGCCAGCTTTTCGTTTTAGCCTGCCAGCTTTGCTTTGCTGGCTTGCCAGCATTAAGGTGCTATCTTACCATCTTTGCTTTGTTAGTTTGCTAGCGTACCGTTGTTGCGTTGCTAGCTTGATAGCGTTGGGTTGCTAGCTTGATAGCTTTGCGTTGCTAGCTTGCTAGTTTTGCGGTGCTAACTTGCTAGCTGGGCTTTCCTAGCTTGCTTGCTTTGCGTTGCTAGCTTGCTAGTTTGGCTT
>NW_019730489.1:292-523 GCF_002891405.2 Cryptotermes secundus | reverse complement strand
TATCAGCAGTGAAAGTCGCTGCTTACCTTATGCTAATTTCTCTGCTTCTTTCTGTGGCATACTGCGTTGCCAGCCTCCTGCGCCATTCTTTGGAAAACAATATGTATCCATTTGGCGGACGCTTGATGGTCGTTCCTGAAGCTGCATCCATCTGGAGGAAAAGAAACAAAACATTCTGTCAGTGACAGTGGTCCACAAACTCTTTCATTCTGAGGCTCTCTTTTTATGACT
>NW_019730489.1:0-254 GCF_002891405.2 Cryptotermes secundus | reverse complement strand
GAAATACACACAATCACTTGATACACCACCAAACGTGGAACTGGCCCTCTTGGACTTGACAATTCTAAACAGCTTCAACTTCATGACTTCATGTGGTGCCAGAAAGACCCACAGATAATTCTGACTTGCACATAACTATGCCCTGGCCTCTAAAATTAGCCTCACCAGATCACAAGACAGCTTCAAAGCAGTGCCTCATCCACTCAACCAATTCACTTGAAGGAAAACAGTCAAACAACATACTTTACTTATAA
>NW_019730488.1:0-282 GCF_002891405.2 Cryptotermes secundus | reverse complement strand
GCCGCTTCCTCCGAACCGCACTGCACAACCTCTGCAAAACTTGCACGTAAAATGGCCAGTAACAGTCTGTCCAGGCGGTACGAACTCATGGTGCACCAAACCGTCGACGTCAAAGAATGCAATGAGCATCACTTTGTCTTTGGATCTGATGAGGTGTGATTTTTTTGGCCGGGGAGACGATACTGTGTGCCACTCCAATGACTGCATCATCATCTCCAGGTTGTAGGCGAACACCAGTGACTCATCACCAGTGTCGATCTTTTTGAGAAACGTCAGGTCCTG
>NW_019730487.1:0-467 GCF_002891405.2 Cryptotermes secundus | reverse complement strand
CCTGGCCTCTGATTTTCAGTTGCATGATCATTTTACAGACGGTAGCACTCCTTGGGCGAGTGATCAGTTCGTCGCAATACACACATGCACGTACCACACATCCATGCCCTGTCTAAATGACACAAGTTGTCCTATCTTGCTTCTTGTCTTTGTTCTTTTGTATATGTTTGTTTGTTCCCATCTTTGCTCGTGCTTACATTGTGACTGGCGTCTGTGCTGTTGCGCAAGAACGTGAATATGAAGAACTGAACTGAATTACTGTTGTTCTCCTATATGTATTGAGAGACGGTGAGCAGACAAGAAAACAGCAAGTATATTTAAGTTAAGGAAACTGCCTCTGTTGATGATAATTGGATTCATCTGGCTTAGTAAAGAGTTACGTGTCGAGGTAATGTTAACATGTCAATTTTCATGTGCCTTAAAAGGTGAGAAATTCTTTGAATGACCGAGCAACTGTCAGGTTCATA
>NW_019730486.1:0-460 GCF_002891405.2 Cryptotermes secundus | reverse complement strand
AAAGAATTATGTACTCAAAACTGTAATTAAAGTTGATTAAGTAATTTTAAAATTATATTTAACAATTATGTTTGGAGATCAAGCACAAAATTTATATTTTATGAAACGATTTTCAGTAATAACTTTTTTGTTTTTAAAATCGAAAAAGAAAAAAGAATAGGTATTTACGATTTGCGGTTTACACAGCGGTGGTTATGAAGAGTTCTGTCTTCTGTGTTGTAACACCCTGTAGTCCGTTAGAAGTCAAGCGAAATTTCGGAGGAATATGGTGCCCCCATTTTCAAGGTAAAAAATATAAAGCACTCAAGAAAGCAGCATGAAGCATTAGTTGAATTTCAACGGACTACATGTCATTATATCGCGGTTTGTGAGATTTAAAAGAGTGCAGTTTATTAAAATGATCAACTGTAGAGCCCAAAGCGTCAGAATCAGATGGACATCACGGAATGAGAGTAGGGTA
>NW_019730485.1:0-1130 GCF_002891405.2 Cryptotermes secundus | reverse complement strand
CCTTCTGGTTTTTCCACCAGTATCCTATATACATTAATAGGAATATTACTGAATGATAAATTGAAAAAGGCGTGGATAGAAGCTTCCGTGCATTGTCCATGAATTACCCAGGTGGGCTGAGGAAAACAGCGGAAAAGCTTATTATAATTCATATCTCAATCGAGAATCGATCCGAGTACGTCATAACTGTTACATGGTACATGTACATGAGGAGGTAACGATGGTTTGGTGGGTGGGCTGGTGGGTAGCCAGATGGTTGTTGTTGAAATCATAAAATTATCTTTCGTCATTCTTTAATATTTGAGGTTGCTGTGCCGGTGTCTGTTGCATTTAAGTCCTTGCACTTATGAAGGTTTTGAACTTGCATGTGACGGCAAAACGGGTGTAGAAGGAAGATTCTGCAGGAGCCGTAAAGAAACTGAGATTTCAGCCAACTTTGTAACCCGACCCTCAAATGACAAACAAGTGGAGCGTTTTCAACGTAGAAATAATTTATTTCCAGGCTCTTGTGTATTAGTGTATCAAGCCTCGTAACACTGGTTTTAAAAGCTTGTCTCTCCGCTCGTCCATCAAAACTGTTAGCTTTTAATTAACTCGCTTGCATGGCCTTTCTCCCCCATGCGAGCCTTTTCCTCCACAGAGCTTTCCTTATTAATCCCTAACTACAAGCCCCCCCTGTGGCGGTTTGAAATTCGCCTTATGCACGACTTCCGGCGTCTTTGATATGCCTCAGGGTTACTCGTGAGTCATCGGGCCGGTTACTCGATTATTTCTATGTAACAGCTGTTTACCATGCTTTTCAAATTTATCAGTGCACATTCTCCAAATTCAGACCGAGCAGACTGGTGTCGCGGTAACGCCATAAACATTTGAGAAAAAATCGACCGGTAGACTGGTTTTCCAGGTTTTATTCAGTCCCTCCGTGCAAATGGTGAGTTAGTACTCAGTGGCGCAGTCCACAAATCCCTCCTATCGGTAATAAAAGGTAAAGCTATCCCTATAATAGACCGTAGAGGCCTGTATGTTTGGGAACCACAAAATTCTCAGTATGTTCAGGTTAACTTAAGTGATGTATGGGGTATATAAAACCATAAAGACTTGTTACTCTTTGGATTTGAAGTTCTCATGAC
>NW_019730484.1:0-333 GCF_002891405.2 Cryptotermes secundus | reverse complement strand
TAAAGAGGCAAAGTTGTTCCTGTGCTCAACGGATGAAACACTACGTCATTAAAGCGTATGGGGGAGTGGATATATAGATCCACATTTTCTTAACCTCGGCACTAGCTGGAGGTGAGTGGTCAGCTTCACGCCCCTGCCGCTTTAACCCCGGGGAAGGAGTTCCCGGTACCCATTGGATATGAGGTTGGGTGGACACCAGAGCAGGTTTGGACGATTTGAAGAAGATTTACCCTACCGGGACTCCAACTCCAACTCCTCGATCGTCCAGCCCGTAGCCAGTCGCTATATCAACTACGCTAACCCGGCAACTAAAGACAAAATGGTCTCAGAAGA
>NW_019730483.1:0-431 GCF_002891405.2 Cryptotermes secundus | reverse complement strand
ATTTGTAATTACTGGTACATTTCTAGACAATGGAAATCTAACACATTACATCAATGACTCAACACAGAACAACAAAGAAAGCAAAAACCATAAAACAATGTTTCCTATGCGGTTAGTGCTGGAACCTTATAAATATGAGTGAAATAAGGTAATAAATGTGAGGTATACAGCTAATTCAATCCCAGTCTTTAGTTTATGATGCAATGCTACAGGCAAGCTAGCAGCGTATGACATCATGCACTTAAGATGCCTGCTGGTAATAGTCGAGCTGCATATATGAGAGTGTACAGGAAAATGAGGCAGTTAGAAGATAATTGTAATAATGTGCCCAAATGAAAAAAGTTAAGTGCTGAAAGACAGCATGGATATAGAGAAACACATAAAAACTTTTGCGTTGAATACATGCGTAATTACAATGTCTGCTTGCTAGT
>NW_019730482.1:0-526 GCF_002891405.2 Cryptotermes secundus | reverse complement strand
ATAATTATTTTTTCCCAACGACTGGACTGGCAGAAATACCGGAAAAAAGGGTATATCGATGAAACAGCTGTGGACCTTATCGACATATCCAGAGACACTTCATTTCTGGGATAGAGAAAGGGCAGACCGCCACCGTGGTCTAGTGGTTAGAGTTTCTGCCTACAGATCCAGAGGTACGGGTACGATTCCCGGTGCTACCAGATTTTCTGAGAAGTAGTGGGTCTGGAACGCGGTCCACTCAGTCTCGTGAGGATAATTGAGGAGTTATTTTCAAGGAAATAGCGGTTCCGGTCTAGAAAACCGAAACTAACGGCCGTGGGGATTCGTTGCGCTGATCACGCGACACCCTTATACCGACTGAGCTCTCTCGGCTCCTCTTCTACGAAACCATACAATTCATAACCTTGTTCAGAAAAGCCCTAATCTGAGACAACAGAATCCACTCCACACCCTAATATTCAATTTATGCAAGTTCACTTTTAATATTATCCTCATATTGACGCCTGAGTCTCGTCTCTTTTAATTT
>NW_019730481.1:0-628 GCF_002891405.2 Cryptotermes secundus | reverse complement strand
TCTTAACCTCAGCACTAGATGGAGACGAACTCATGAAATGATTTAGGGTAGAGTGAATTTAAAGGGCACAGTAAACGGGTAAAGAAAAGGGAACTGAAATATTTTCTTTGTCCTGCCTTGAAGAGGAACTCGGCATAGAAGTCGCCCAGCCTGTCAGACGGTCTGAACATCTGGCGGGAGTCCGATGTAAACACAGCAGCGGGCTGTATGCTCCACCTTCTGTGGGGAAGTGAGGGTTGAATCGCCGTTTTATTCGCGAGCAACTACCGCGACAGAAGAGGCGCCGAGGGAAGAGAGGGAGGGAGGCCGATTTGCGGACTGTTTTCGCGACCTTGACGCCTTTATGCACCCCCACAACTATTACGCACCCCACCCTATAGGGGTCGACCCTCTGTTAAAGAGTTTATCGACCTAGTCGAGCTGTGCTTCAGTATTTTCAGATGCTTCCATACTTTCTTCTTCACCGTACGATCCTCTGCCACACAGATCAGGCTTCGACTCCCGGTCAGTGGATATTGCAGTTACATTCCATGATGCGAATAATATCAGATATATAACTTCTGACAGAGGTAACTACCTTATGGGATGTGACGCAGTGTATTCTAGTAAATATTTACCGACGTGTAGA
>NW_019730480.1:0-497 GCF_002891405.2 Cryptotermes secundus | reverse complement strand
AATTTAGCAATCTAATATGCTAGCAAATCAAAGCTAGCAAGCTATAATCGCCAAGCTAACAAGGTAGCAACACACAGCTAGCAAGCTAGCAACGCAATGCTAGCAAATTAGGAACGAAAGCTAGCAAGCTAGAATCGCAAAGCTAGCAAGCTAGCAACGCAAAGCTAGAAAAAAAGAAACCCAAAGCAAGCAAGCAACGGATTGCTAACAAGCTAGCAACGAAAACAAGCTAGCAACGCAAAGCTAGCAAGCTAGACACGCAAATCTAGCAAGCTACCAACGCAAATCTACGAAGCTAAGAACGCTAAGCTAGCAAACTAGCAACGCAAAGATAGCAAGTTAGCTACGCAAAGCTGGCAAGCTAGCAACGCAAAGCTGGCAAGGAAGCAAAAAAATGAGGGAAGCTAGCAAGGCAAAGCTGGCATGCTAGACCGCAATGCTAGCAAGCTAGGAACCCAATGCTAGCAAGCTAGCCACGCAAATCTAGCAAGCTAGCA
>NW_019730479.1:0-2547 GCF_002891405.2 Cryptotermes secundus | reverse complement strand
TTAATGCATACAATAATTATGTTTCTGAACATTATATATTGTCCCGTTTTTTAATTTAAAACAAAATGTTTGGGATACTGGATTCTTTCTCGTTCTTCAGAAGAAATCTCAGTTGGCCCCAATCGATGGAGCTAGCCCATATCCACAAATACCAGCACCAACACAAGATAGGATATATAGACCAAGCACAGCATAAACCATCTGTGAGAGTTAAGACAGACATCAAAATCTTTAAAAAATTTCCACACACATGAGCAGGCAGTGTGCAGTGTGCGCCAGTAGAAGCCAGACAGGCGACTGTATTGACAGAGGAGAGAAGTATGGTGCCGAGCCAGGAGCTAGTGTACTGCCAGTGTGCAGTGATGCGCCGACAGAAGACAGTGGAAGCCGCACGGAAAGCAGATGGACAGTTCTACAGTATAGTGAGAGTTGTTAATACGAAAGGAGTGACTGTGAAACGACTTGTTCAACGTTTTGTGTTATAATTACATTGAATTGTAGTTATGACATTGAGTAATAAAGCGACATCGCAAGAATACACTCCTTGAGGTCTTGTTTCACGACAACTGTTCTCCAGTATGCTATCATGTGCGTTCACATGTCCTTTTGAATAAAACTGGAATAAATACAGGGAGATTGAAAAGTCATGTACGTGAAACTAAAAGTTGTTGTAAACTGTACTGCAGTTAATATAATTATATCTTCTACCGCTGGATGGTACTGTAGGATTACTAACAATGAGTAGAAATGCCATCTGTCGTGTGTCGGTGGTCATATGACAGCTGCAGTATAGCTTTGTTTATTGCATGGCAGACATGTTGTTTTCCCAAGAACGAGTTTTCATTGTGGAACATTATTTCGCCAGTTGTTCTTATGCACATGTCACAGATGAGTTTTGTCGGGAATATGCAGATTCTGCAGTTCCTAACAATTCGACGATAACGAGAATAATCAACTGATTTCGGGTATGTGGATCAGTTTCAGATAGGAAGAGATCTGGGAGACTGGCCATTTTGACTGAGGCTAAACTGGCTGACCTGGAGAAAATGTTGCAGCGTTCCCCCTCAAAAAGCCCGAGGAGACTTATCAGCGCAAGCAGGGATTTCGTACGGAAGTGCCCAGAAAGCGATGAAGCTACACCATTGTGCATATCGTGTTCGCTGACTGGCACTTGCCGAGTGAGCAATTTTCGAATTCTGTACCCTCTCAGATGTGCACCCTGTTACCACAGATATGTAACACACTTGGGGATTGATTTCGTTGTCCTTGCACTAGGCCTAGAATTTATTTTTAATACATAAATTAATACAGTGTTGAAAACCTGGCTGAGATGAAATAATATTGTGACGTGTTGCTAGGAAGTGGCTCCGTAAACACATTCCAACACACCACAGTGAGAGTTGTTTTCTCTCTGGATGAATGTTACAGCTCGTTACTAGGCAGCAGTGAGCACACCATTGAACTAACTGGATCTAGATCATGTGGTAACCCCAACAGAGCATCGTGCAACTGTGGAGGAACCTGTGTTTTCTGTGCTTTGGTCTGTGCTGTGGCTATATAATGCAATTCTGCTTGTAGCTAGATCAGACTAAAGAAATCTCAAAGACTAATTGAATTGAGAATTTGGAGCAGAAGATTCCAGTTGTACAGTGAATTTGAGAGAGAGAATTAGCATTGGATAATTGGGTTGAAGAAGTGATTTGAAGTGATTGTTCCTGTGTTGAGCTCCATTGCCAGGAAATGACTAGTGGAAACTGAGAATCGTAGTGTGTGTGNGTTACAGTATCTAGCGTGTTCTGTGTACCATTACATTAGTTTTAACAGGCATGAGAGAACACCTGCAGTCAGGCCCACACTGTCACCAGAGATATGCATGATTCAGTGTTCACTGCAACCTTGAATGTGAAGTCCTTAACTGAAGACACACTTCATGGCTTGGTACAGTGTCGACAAATTAAGGTTGAATTGCCAAGACCCCCATGCCTTCAATAAATAATTAAAATGTGGGTAGGGGAAAAATTGTTCCCACAGCATCACTGGGAAATTATAAACCTTATCAGTACTAATAAATAATGTAAGTGAGATGATTGTAGTTGAACAAGAACTATTTAAATTTGTAAATGTAAATTATAAAATATTTATGTTTCACAGGTAGGATCATCATCGAAGCTGTCGTATGCTAAGCAGAGTCCTCAGGTACAGCCTTCAGTTAACGTTGCTGCTGTATGGAAACTAGACGACACTGTAGATGATGATATTGAGACAATTGATGAAAATAATTTGCTGGATGAAGAAGATCTCAAGAAACCAGATCCAGCTTCTCTCAGGGGTTAGTTTCTAGTTGTCGAGTTTTGTTGTTAACTTACTTGGTTCATAAATGCTGATACAAGGGAGAGTCAGTAAATAAGTCACAAATGGATATAAAATGTAAACTGCATGATATTTGAAACTGAAAAAAAAAACATTTATTTCTCAACATAACCTCCACCAACATTGAAACCGTTGTCCCATCGCTTTACCATGCATCGAAACCCGCAGCATAGAAGT
>NW_019730478.1:0-371 GCF_002891405.2 Cryptotermes secundus | reverse complement strand
TTGTATCAGTGGACTAGTTTTAAATGTGCAGTCTCCGCGTTGCCCTTGTTATTACCGTGGAACAACCCTGAGAAAAGTCAAAAGTGTTCTACCGAAGCGGGCAAATTATTAAATAAACATAAAGATAGACAGGCAACGGTCACAAGAAGTGGTGAGCAACGGTTGCGAGAAGTGAAGGTCGTGTGCGGTTGTACTTGCTTGCTTTCTTTGCTTGCTTCTTTGCTTGCTTTCGTTGCTTGCTTGTTTGGTTTGCGTTGGTTATTAGCTTGATTGCTTTGCGTTGCTTGCTTGCATGCTTGCTTGCTTTGCGTAGCAAGCTTCCTAGCTTGGGTTGCTTGCTTGTTTTCTTGCTTGCTTTGCGTTTCTTGCTT
>NW_019730477.1:0-422 GCF_002891405.2 Cryptotermes secundus | reverse complement strand
AAGTAAATACCATTATGTATAGACTCCTATTCGCATTGCAGTTTTGGTAAGTCATCTTCCACGATAAAAATAGTTTTTAAAACTAATATAAAACCCTTATCTTAAAAGAAACTATTTTTAAAAAGGGATCTCTTATTTGATGCAACAATAAAACTGAACATGCTTCGTGTCTAAATATATGTTCCAAATGGTAACTGCAGACGTTTCTGCAATTAATTAATTTATTAAAATAATTGACAAGAAGGAAAAAAGAAATGCTGGTAATGTACACAGATCACCTAGTACTGACGTAATAATGAAATCCAGGAGAGTACGATTCGCTGGAGAAGTACAAGTCGAAGCGAAACAGTCATTTAGTAAAGGAAAATGAGCATGAAATTTCTCAGTGACTCTAATGACCTCGGAAGGGTTAGACCCCATTT
>NW_019730476.1:0-510 GCF_002891405.2 Cryptotermes secundus | reverse complement strand
ACTGTCTGAACTGCCCCAGCCCACACAAAATGGAAAAGTATACTGCAATTTGAAAACTATGGTCTTCTGATGATTGAACCAGCAAGTTCCCCCAAAATTTTGGTAAGTACTCAACGCTGTGAGAACCTCAATCTCACATATGTACTCCAATTTGATGTGATATACATATTATCAGATAATTCCTATGGCCTTCAACCCTCTCTCATTCATAGTGGTGAAATAGCTGCAACCACTCCTAGGACCATTATCCTAACCTCTCACNCCATTAAAGACATCAAAAGGATAAAATAAAATTGTCTCTGCTTAATTAAGGACCTTGCCATGGGGGAGTGTACATATAGCTCCATGCTAGGCACCAGGCAGAAGTGAATGACTAGTTTCACAACCTGCCTGCTTTGTACAGCTGCCCCTTTTGGCTAGCTCTGGACATTGTGGAGGACAGAAGAATTTCATGTGCCTGCCAAGAATCAAATCCCGATCCCTTGATCATCCAGCCTGTCATCTAGTTGC
>NW_019730475.1:0-542 GCF_002891405.2 Cryptotermes secundus | reverse complement strand
AGAGCCGCTCTGGACGACGCGGAGGAGAGAAAATTATTGACCCTACCGGGACTCAAACTCTGATCCCTCAATCGTCCAGCCCACAGCCAGTTGCTATACTGACTCCACTATCCCAGCTCCCTTAATTCTGTAACACATTTTGATGAAAACTCGTAATGCCTAAGGTTTTGCTATAGCTATTGAATATACATGTGGAGGGTATATGGTATGATAGGGTATATCAGACTTGGTAGTAGTATTGAATAATTATCACACACAATTATTTGTTAAATATCTTTATTAATTACCAGGAGCTTCATTTAGCTTACTTACAGTCCAATTATAACATCTAATATCAATAAAATACAAAAATATTTCAAGACATTCTTCTAAACAAGCATCTCTCATCTAAATGATAGCTAATGATACAGACTACTCTTGAGAGTTAGTGCTGCCCGCAATTTGCATGTCTGCACTCACCATCTCACACAGCCAAATTATGATTTTATGGCATAGACAACAGTGCAAATAATTACTGAACTGTACTGTTACTGATAGTGTTT
>NW_019730474.1:0-588 GCF_002891405.2 Cryptotermes secundus | reverse complement strand
GAGCTGTAAAGTATGTGAATTAGTGAAAAGGTAGTAATTACTTACTAGTCACGGATCCATAAAAAGGTAAAATTGTCCCTGTGCTTAACTTATTAAGCACTATGTCATGAAGACGTATGGGGAAGCGGATGTATAGATCCACAATTTCTTGACATCGGCACTACTGGAGGTGAGTGGTCAGCTTCGTGCCATGGCTACTTCACCCCCGGGAAAGAATGCCAGGTACCAATTTGATTGCAGGTTGGATGAACCCCAGAGCCAGTCTGGATACGTGGAGAAGCGAGTCTGGATGACGTGGAGAAGCGAAAATTCGTTACTCTACCGTGACTCAAATTTCGATGTCTCGGTCGGCTAGCTCGTAGCCAGTCGCTATACCGACTGCCCTATCGCAGCTCACCACGGATCCGTAAGATAGTAAGATAGTCTATAGTCACTCTATCACCTGACAATATTCTTATTCAACACATTTAGAGCTACATTCCATATCTGGAGGCCGTCTCCTCATTCAGCAACGTGGTGACGAACCCCGTAAGGATAAAATTAATTAGCGTCTACCTTCATACGATATTTGGTACCCCTATGAACAGA
>NW_019730473.1:0-289 GCF_002891405.2 Cryptotermes secundus | reverse complement strand
TAGTTTTGCTTTGCTAGATTGTTACCTTTGCTTTACTAGCTTGCTAGATTTGCGTTGCTAGCTTGCTAGGTATGTTTTGCTCGTTTGCTAGGTTTCGTTGCTAGC
Organism: Cryptotermes secundus; assembly: GCF_002891405.2. Classification (NCBI taxonomy): domain Eukaryota; kingdom Metazoa; phylum Arthropoda; class Insecta; order Blattodea; family Kalotermitidae; genus Cryptotermes; species Cryptotermes secundus. Next base: position 184 of record NW_019730473.1, on the reverse strand, counting down.
TTGCTAGCTTTCCGTTGTTGCCCGCTAGATTTGCGTTTCTAGTTTGATTGCATGCTAGATTTGCTTTGCTTGGTTGCTAGCTTTGCATTGCTAGTTTTCTAGCTTTGCGTTGTTACGTTGGTAGCTTTGCGTTGCAAGTTTGCTAGATTTGCGTTGCCATCTTCCTAGCTTTCCGTTGCTATCT
>NW_019730472.1:2639-3369 GCF_002891405.2 Cryptotermes secundus | reverse complement strand
TAATTTTGTATATTCTAATTTTTATATTTTTGGACAGCAGACGAGGAAAAGTAATTGTATAATTCAATTTTATTTTACAATAATATTAATATTATATAACTGTAACTGAAACTTGAAAGGAGCAAAGTGTGTAGTCTCTTTCGAAAATTCTGGATGAATTAATTAAGCGGCTGCCAACTGACTGAGCTGAGGGATCATGCTTTTGTAATGTCCATACAAGAAACATATTTCTGATGATTATGATTCTTAGTGTTAGGCTGCAGCAGAGAGAACCCACGAGAGGATACTACAAACTGGGCCCAATATCCATTTAGACACTTGTATCATATGTAATTAGAATATGACACACTTCCGGAACGTCATGTTTCCCAAGCTCGAAAACATTAGTTGAAATTTGAAGCTGAACTTTGTAATACTCATGACTAAATTACCTTCAACTTCTTTGAGGGAGATATTAGAACAGACTATAGCCCAACCGAAACCTCGTTGCCTTCTTCTTACTCTAAGTGCAATTATGTATAGGGACTGATGTGAAATCCTAATTTAGAAGCGATATTTTAGAAAACTGCTGGCTGGCTGGCGGCTGGGCCTAGCACCACACACCTTCAACGGTCGGGTGATGTTTCAATACGGGACATGCCTATGGGAAAGTGTAAAGTGAAAAATATGAGGAAACGTCTATGTTAGTGGCACTTTCTGAACCAGACACCCGACATCTGCAAAGACCCCG
>NW_019730472.1:0-1944 GCF_002891405.2 Cryptotermes secundus | reverse complement strand
TAGCCAGGAACTCTGACTACTAGATCACAGAGGCAGTCAACGTTTCGTCTGCAAGTAATTTATGTAATTCTGTCCCGTACTGAACCCTGTAATGTGTATGCTTTTATTCGGATCCACAGAAAAAATAAGTCGGCATTTGAGTCGAAATGTCCAACCAAAATTTTCCTGCAATAGGCCTGTATTCTATACTTAATTTGAATATTCTTCAATATAAATCAGATAATTAAGATTATACTAAAATATAAATAATAAAGATAACAATTCTCTTAAGAGAATCACGAGAAATCATTAATAGGAATTTTAATGGATTTTAATGAATTATTTACGTTATTTTTAAGTGGACAGTAACGCGAGGTTTAGCGCACGTCAGAGCAATGTAACAGTTTTGACGCTTTAAGATACCTGAAGATGGCCATCTATGGCCGAAACATGTTGTGTTAAGTGTTAAATGGTGAATGAACAATTGTTGCCTTATTGACGAACTGTGAATACATAGGCGTTTAATTAGAGATTTGAAATAGGATGCTGACATACAGAATTCACTTAAGTTTTTATTTGTTTATGGGTTTAGTTATCAGCGCAGAAATCCAATTACACAGTAAGACCGTGCACAAAATGAAACAAACATATACATATAAAGTAAGCAAAACAATATAACTTATCGTTAAGTAATGAAAATTTTTAATTAATGATATCGCGACTACTATTAGGGGCTGAGAAAAAATACGTATACATATATTCATACGGAACACACTTATTATTTTAATAACTGAGGAAGTATCAATATAGAATATGATGACGAGAAAGTGTTTTGATTCCAAATACGCTAACGTCCCTCCAAACAACGCTAGCAGCTGATGCGCATCTGGCAGAGGGGCAATATTTACTTCATCAATAGACACTGAACAAATAAAGCACACTGACAGACCGAGCAGGAACTAGGAAAAAAGCAGCCTCCAAAAGCGAAAGACAGGACTTAGAAAAAACAAATGTAAATTTGATTAAAGAAGGGTTCATCAAGGTCACATCTCCTTCATATATGATGTGCATTTTTAAGTAGTTTAAAAATGAGCATGATTCTACTGGGCAAGGGTAAAGAAACAATTCAGTTGCAAACTTCTGCTAGATGCTACACGTAATGGAATGCAGAAGAACAGAATTGTATTTAGTTTGTAGCAATATTAATAATATCCCCAAATTATAAATACTTATTCGTCCATTCAATTGCTGATATCATCAAAATTATGTACTTTTTTACTTTCCGATCTGCAGTTTATTTCTTAGTGCTGTTTTTTTTCCTTGGCACTACAGCCCCAGTGGGCCTAGGCCTACCTCCATGAACTTCTCCGTTCACTTCGGTTTTTCTATATCTTACATATTCGGTAGGACTCCTTGGGCGGGTGATCAGCTCGTCGCAAGGCCTCTACCTGTACACAAACACAGAAAAACGCACACAAACATCCATGCCCTGAGTGGGATTCGAACCCACGATCCCGGCTTCCGAGCGAGCGAAGACAGTACATACCTTAGACCTCTCGGCTACCATGACCGGCTATTAGTGTTATTAGGAGCTCAAATTATATAGCTTCGATTTAAAGGAAGATCAGTGGAAAACGAACTGACGAGAATGTGGAAGGAAATAAGTTCCAAATGTGTGAATGGGGGCACTGCCGTCTTAGAAAACTATGCAGTTGTTCGAATTTTATCGTCTGGATAAAATTCAGGATATCAGGATGCACCTGATTACTGAATCTGTCCATTTGCTTTCTTGCAGTAATTCGGCCATGAAGAGTAATAAAGAGATAAAGAGAACACTGCACCACGACACTGCGCCCAAATCATCACACGCCCTCCTCTGTGTTTCATCGTTGGAACCAGACATTCTGGAATGCAGACTTCCTTGGGTGCTCTCCAAACGTAAACTCTTCCTGATGTAGGGAACAG
>NW_019730471.1:0-362 GCF_002891405.2 Cryptotermes secundus | reverse complement strand
GATACGTAAGTTAGGCACGATTTGCTTTGCGAAGCCTGTACTGACAGAGAACTTGAGTGTAGTGCCAAACTAAGAATTTACAATGACATGTTATATGTGCGAAATCTACACTTGTCGAAAAGCCAAGAATATTTTTAAGGGACAAGCCCACTTTTCTTTAGAGAGGATGTTACATAAGGACTACTACCGTAAGGGTTTAATTGAAAAAAAAAAAAAAAAACTAGTCGTGCGTCTTAAGTTACTTGACGCCAAGACGAACTGGTTGTGGGTATATCGCCAGTCGTAAAGTTCCACTAATTTGCTTTGACGTGGATTAGTCAGTCAGTCCGAGTGGAGCGTGAGTTTAGAGATGATCTGCAAGC
>NW_019730470.1:0-535 GCF_002891405.2 Cryptotermes secundus | reverse complement strand
CCGACCCCTCGGTCGTCCAGCCAGTAGTCAGTCGTTATACCGACTGAGCTATGCCGGAATGCCGAGGTCGGTAAGTACGTCAAAATACTAACACATAGTCTGTATTTATCACAACAAAAAATGGCCCCATTAACCTGTTAAAAATAGTGGTAACTGTGTGATAATGTAGCATGCATTTCTACCGACATGTCTGTATGTATTAATCTTGGGCAAACGACGGTTACTCAGCCGGTCAAAAAATTGTTACCTACTTTACGTTGTGTTCACGAGAGCATGCCATAAGTATCGTCCTATAGCCCATGTATAAACCTCATAAATGGTTTCTTCCTTCACATACTCTAAAATTTTGTATAAATTTATCAAAGACTGCAACATGTCCTGCTCATCTCATTCTGCTTGGTTAGAACACACAATATTCTGTAAACAAAACATGTGGCATGCATGGAGGGGAATTGCATACAAAGTTTCGATGTGAGAACCTGAAAAAAATGAAACAACTATGAAGACCTAGAAGTAGATGGGAGGATAATACTAA
>NW_019730469.1:4702-5346 GCF_002891405.2 Cryptotermes secundus | reverse complement strand
TCATCATATTTTATCACTGTATATATATATATATATATATATGTTGTCACGTGTTGAGTATGTCATGCGACAAATAACTTCACGTTGTATTGGATATAGTTAATTTATTCCACTCACTCTCACAATTACATCACTTCACTGTTGCATAACGTCGTGTTTACAGGTGTTGCTGGGGAACGCCACCAAGAGTTGTTTATTGCTGTGTAGTAACCGCAGTGTCCCCTGTTACATCACTGTGGGAAGTGCTGTTACATCACCGCAGGGGAGGGGGATGGCGTGTTGACTGGCCTGTTACCATAGCAGCGGCAATTGCTCCGATGCTGTTATGTCACCACTGGAAGGGAGGTGTCCTGCATAGCGCAAAATGTCACACTGCTCCCTAGCCTAACAGTGCACTCCCATTCCTTTTCTTTCAAAACTGTGCTTTCTGCATCTTCTTTTAGTTAGGCTACTCCTTTTGCAGTGACTATTCTCCGGCCATTACATCTGCTCCCTTCTTAAGATTGTTCATCCTGAACAATTCCATGGTCCAGCGTTCGTCGATCTGTTATATCACATTCACTCATCACTTTCATTCTCCATTCATGCCGGGGAGGCCAGTGTTTCTATATTACTGGATCCTCCTCTGCTTGCAGTCTCCTTCT
>NW_019730469.1:0-635 GCF_002891405.2 Cryptotermes secundus | reverse complement strand
TCTCCCAAGAGAGAGTGAATGTGAGGGACGATTGTGATACAACTGGATCTTCTGGCACATTAGCAGAAAACCGCTCTAGACGAGCTGGTCTTAGAGAAGGGAGCGGAGGATGTAACGGCCAGAAAATAGTCACTGCAAGAGGAGTAGGCGAAACAACAGGAGACACAGCAACGGGAAGAGAAAGGAACGGGGATGTACCATTAGGCTGTTCGGGACGAACAACCTTTAGAAGGGAGCAGTGTGACATGGATGGCGCAACAGGAAGTAGGGGTCACGTGAACTCTGCTTCCTTGCGAGTGACATCACATACCCCCACTCCCTCCACCATTACTCGACGCTCGGTAAACACCCCTCCCCACTAGGCTGTGACATTACGCAACAGGGGAGCCCATGCAGCGACTGTTGCTAGGCAATCGGTGAACAGTGTCACTCAACAGTGGTACCGTATCACGTAACTGTTTTCTGTGTTGTCCATGCCATGCCTAAATAAGGAGTTGCGAACACAATTCAGTAAGTGAGGATTGAGCCGGTTATGGGTGTGCGAGTTACTAGTGAGAGGGAGTAAGAAGCCAGTTGCAGTCTAGCATTCTCCGGAGTGAATGGAAGCAGTAGAAGTAATTGTGATACTGCAGATG
>NW_019730468.1:0-452 GCF_002891405.2 Cryptotermes secundus | reverse complement strand
CCTGTTTCTCTCTGAGTACGAGAATAAGAAAGTTTGGAACTTTTTGCCTTTAACTTCAGTAACGTCTCAGTACTTTCGTCAAGTTATGCCACGGCTGCAAACAACATCTTAAAAACCTCTGGTGTTTTGAGTAAACACACCATCTTCCTTGAGGATACTTTTTCCTTTTCTTAATGTTGCTTAGTCCGTGGATCTTGTTACTGCATTAACGTCCTATCTAAATTGTTTCAGTTTTCACTATTTAATTCCTGGTGTAGTTTCCTTAGTCTGGCTTTAGCCTTGTGTATGTTCAGTGGTCGCCTGTTATAGGCTACTCGCTGCTGGCAAGCACTTAAATACAGGAATTGAATTATGTATTGTTGTTGTTTTTGTTATTATTTCTTCAAGACTTAGACCTTAAAATCTGTATCACGGCTGCAAATGATATCTGCAATCATTGGACTTTTTCAATA
>NW_019730467.1:0-375 GCF_002891405.2 Cryptotermes secundus | reverse complement strand
AGCTTGCTAGATATGCGTTGCTAGCTTGCCTGTTTGGGTTGCTAGATTGCCACTTTTCTTTGCTAGCTTTCCAGTTTGCGTTGTTAGCTTGCCGGGTTTTTTCGTTGCTAGTTTGCTAGCTTTGCGTTTCTTGCTTGCTAGCTTTTCTTTGCTAACTTGCTATCATTGCGTTGCAAGTTTGGTAGCTTTGGGTTTCTAGCTTGCTAGCTTTGCGTTACCAGCTTCAAAGGTTACATTTGCTACATGGCTAGCTTGGCTTTGCTAACATGCTAGCTTTGCTTTGCTAGCTTGCTAGCTTTGCTTTACCACCATGCTAGCTTGGCGTTAATTGCTTGCTAGCATGGAGTTGCTAGCTATATAAATTGCTAGATATGC
>NW_019730466.1:0-573 GCF_002891405.2 Cryptotermes secundus | reverse complement strand
CGTTGCTAACTTGGTAGCTTTACGTTGCTAGCTTGCTAGCTTTTCTTTGCTAGCATGTTAGATTTGTGTTGCTAGCTTGCAAGCTTTGCGTTTCTAGCTGGCTTCCTATGTTTTGCTGGCTTGCTTGCTTTGCGTTTATTGCTTGCTAGCTTTCTTTGCTAGCTTGCTATCTTTGCTTTGCTAGATTGCTAGCTTTGCGTTGCTAACTTGGTAGCTTTACGTTGCTAGCTTGCTAGCTTTTCTTTGCTAGCATGTTAGATTTGTGTTGCTAGCTTGCAAGCTTTGCGTTTCTAGCTGGCTTCCTATGTTTTGCTGGCTTGCTTGCTTTGCGTTTATTGCTTGCTAGCTTTCTTTGCTAGCTTGCTATCTTTGCTTTGCTAGATTGCTAGCTTTGCGTTGCTAACTTGGTAGCTTTACGTTGCTAGCTTGCTAGATTTGCGTTGCTAGTTTGCTAGCTTTGAGATTCTAGCAAGCTAGATTTGAGATGCTATCATGCTGGCTTGCTAGATTTGCGTTGCTAGCATGATACTTTTGCGTTGCTATCTTGCTACATTTGTGTTGCTAGCTTGCTAG
>NW_019730465.1:0-526 GCF_002891405.2 Cryptotermes secundus | reverse complement strand
AATTGTTGGTTTGAAAATGTCTTCCCTCCCTACTTCGGCATTGAAGTCTCCTAACAAAATTTTCATATGGTACCAGGAATTTATCAAATGCAAGTTCTAGTACTTTTCTTCATAGATCCTATCCTTTATATCGTCAGTTTTATCTTCTGTTGGGGCATGAACATTCAGAACGACGATATCACACCATCGACCTCTTGGTATTATGTATGACAACCTATCACTAACAAACTCTACCTTCTTAACTGATATGAATCTCTTATATACGAAAAAACCTGTACCTAATTCATAAATCTCATTCCCCTTTCCATAGAAAAATTAATATGCATTTACATTCGCCTGCTGGTTCGGTTCCACCTCCGTCCCACTTGACCTCCTATACTCCCACTAAATCTAACTTATATTTTGAGATTTCTTCATCCACTGCCCTGAGTGAACCTGCCATACATACTTCTAGCATCCAAGTACCAAATCTCATATCCAGTTTCTTTCGTTTAGGTCGTTTATCCAACGAATCCGTCCAGGTCTG
>NW_019730464.1:0-496 GCF_002891405.2 Cryptotermes secundus | reverse complement strand
TTAGCTTGCCAGCTTAGCGTTGCTAGCTTGCCAGTTTGCGTTGCTTGCTTCNNNNTGTTTTTCTAGCTTGCAAGAATTTCGTGGCTAACTTGATAGCTTTGCGTTGCTACCTTGCTAGCTTTCCGTTGCTAGATTTCTAGCTTTGCGTTGCTAGCTTGCTAGCTTTGAGTTGCTAGCTTGCTAGCTTTGGGTTGCTTGAATGCTTGCTTTGCGTTTATTGCTTGCTAGCTTTGAGTTGCTAGCTTGGTAGCTTTGTGTTTCTAGCTTGTTAGTTTTCCGTTGCTAGGTTGCTAGCATTGCGTTGCTAGCTGGCTAGCATTGCGTTGCTAGCTGGCTAGCATTGCGTTGCTAGCTTGCTAGCTGTGTGTTGCTACCTTGCTAACTTAGCGTTGATAGCTTGCTAGCTCTGAGATGCAAAAATGCTAGATTTCTAGATTTGGTTGCTAGCTTTCCAGCTGAGCGCTGCTAGCTTTCCAGCTTTGCGTTGCTAGCTGGC
>NW_019730463.1:0-470 GCF_002891405.2 Cryptotermes secundus | reverse complement strand
TTGCAGTCTTTGAGATCTGTTCATTTGTTTGGGCTTAGTGTAAAGCAGCTGCCAGGAATGAAGCGAACCGAACAGAACCCTCTGAAAATACGGTTCCTTGTGTGCTGAGAGCACAATTAAAAGCTCTATGTTTCAGCGACATATAGCTAGGTTACGCGCTGATTCCTTGCGTGAATAAGATACGTCATAATCTTCGATTAAATGCACAACAAAATGGAAACGTAAATGCAAAGCCTTGACGTAACGTGCAAGACAGACAGGCCTACCGGCCTACGTAACGAATTTTTGAGCTATGTTTTTACACGGTGTCCAGTAATGAATAATTCCAGTGGTTGAATATGTATCAACATAACCTCAAACTTCATCCTATTTATCTATGTATGGCTCTACAGCCCTTTGTCGGGCCTTAACCGTTTTTAAGTTTTTTAATCCTATAGACAGTCGGTATGACTCCTTGGGCGGAGGATCAG
>NW_019730462.1:0-503 GCF_002891405.2 Cryptotermes secundus | reverse complement strand
TGTTAGCTCTGCTTTGCTAGCTTGATAGCTTTCCTCTGCTATCTTAGTAGATTGGCGTTGCTTGCTTGCTTGCTTGCTTTGCTTTTCTTGGTTGCTTGATTTGCGTTGCTTACTTGCTAGATTTGATTGCTAGCTTGCTATGTTTGCGTTGCTACCTTGCTATCTTTGAGTTGCTAGCTTCCTAGTTTTGCGTTAATAGCTTTCTATTTTTGCGTTGCTAGCTTGCTAGATATGCGTTGCTTCCTTGCCAGCTTTGCGTTACTAGTTTGCTAATTTTGAGTTGCTAGCTTGCTAGATTGCTTGCTATGCTTTGGTAGCTTGCTAGCTTTGCGTTGCTACCTTACTATTTTTGAGTTGCTAGCTTACTAACTTTGGTCGTAGCTTGCTAGAATTTCGTCCTAATTTGGTAACTTTGCGTTGCTAGCTTGCTAGCTGTGCGACCTAGCTTGCTATTTTTTCGTTGCGAGCTTGCTATCTTTGCGTTGCTATCTTGTTAGATATGA
>NW_019730461.1:0-842 GCF_002891405.2 Cryptotermes secundus | reverse complement strand
TGTCTCAAGATTAAGAAACAGAAGTGTAACGAAGCTTTTCGTGGATGTCCTATGCTCCAGAGGGAGCAACAGGAATATGAATAAATAAATATTGTGATAAGACTTCTGCAACAAGGTCGATTACATTCTGCTCAGTAAGAACATGTTTACGTGTAGACCTGTTAATTCGGGTGGCAGGAAGCTTCATGTAATTATGTAGACCTGTTAATTCGGGTGGCAGGAAGCTTCATGTAATTACTATAGTGAATGTATGGCCTCAGAAATCTCCGAGTTTGACTCTAAGATGATCGTGTTTGCTGAATATGCAATTTCTAAAATTTATAAATAGTACCAATTTTGTTTATCCTGAAAACCAGAAAACTTACGGCAAATTGTGTTGGACATAAAATACTACTTATTTTTCTTTTGTTGAAAGACTGTTGCTTTGATAAAGATTTAACGAAGTACGTTTGAGATAGGCACAGAATCCCATGTATGTTTTCATTTGAAGTGTTCACCATATCAGCATGGTTTTAACCCAAATGGAATTCATCGACACGTTTTAATAAAAGTCCCTCATGTCAAATTTCGGGAAAATCCTTGAAGTGGTTCCCGTGTTATTTCACATGTGCTAACGGACCGATGGAATTTGCGAACTAAATAGGAACTCCAGAGACTTCAGTTTGCGCTTAAGGAGACAAAGATATATGTGCAAAGCTGAACTGCAGGAGAGCAGGGAATGCATTCAGACACTCAATCACACACTGCCGTACCAAACTTGCATATATTTTGTTATGAATTACCTGCTGTTGGTTGTTGCGAAACAGAAGTAACAAGTGGTACACTTGGGCAATGAAGTCCAC
>NW_019730460.1:0-614 GCF_002891405.2 Cryptotermes secundus | reverse complement strand
AAGTAGCTATACAATAACCGTTGCTACATAATGGCTCTGTAAACAGCGGCCGTTGCTAGGTAATGGCCACAACAGACACACATGCAACAATAGAACTGTTGGAAGCGGTGTTTTCTGTGCGGTCCGTGCCGAGGCTATTTAATGAGGAGTAGCTGCGATTACAAGAGAGTCTTGAGACGGCAGTGAGGAGAGTAGGAGGTTGGTGTGAGGTGGCCGCCAGCCTGGGAGTTATTTAGTGGAGTGGATTGAATTCGTTCGTGAGTGAGTGAGTTAGAGGACTGCTGCAGTTAAGTCCTCGTGAGCTGTTGATGTTAGAAGCTGGTAGCTGAGGCAGCTAAGGGGGGACAGTTTGGGAACCCAGAGGAAGGGGAATGTCCGCTGTTGGAAGCCGCTACCAGAGACTGCTGAAGCCAGCAGGCTGAGAAGACTTAAGTGCGTGCTCTAGTGAACCGTGAAGTGTGTGAATTAGTGATAGTGCTATCATTACTTTTAGTGTCGGATCTGCAAGAGTTCAGTAAAACCAATTACCAATCAAATCCCCGTCTATAGTCACTCATACACGTGAAAATATCATTTTATTCGACATTATGCTGCATAATCTTAGCTATTAACAG
>NW_019730459.1:0-782 GCF_002891405.2 Cryptotermes secundus | reverse complement strand
GAGTGCAAGTGGCACGGATGGATGAGGATGTGCTAGTAGAGTGGCGCAGACTCGCCTTGCACTCTTCGAATGCCTTGAGGAGCTCCGGCATCAAGGTGACTAGGCGGGAGGTCTTGACCCTGAGACCGGAGAGAACGTCGTGCAGTGGTGCCTAAGTGGCCGCCGCTTACGGAAGAAATCGACTATAGAAGTTCAGCATGCCCAGAAATCGACGGAGCTAACTGGCGGTCTTAGGAGGGTGGCAGTCCTGGAGATGGTTCACTGGGTCACTCGTTCTTCCAGAGGTTGGGAACCCTCAGCGGACACCTTGTAACCGAGGAAGGTGATCTCGTGTGCCCGGAAGACGCACTTCGCCGGGTTGATGATAATCCCGTGCCTCTGAAGCCGGTTCAAGAGAGCCCGTAGGTTTTCGTGCTCTTCGAGTGACCGGGAGAAGACAAGAATGTCGTCCAAATAGGCGAAACAGAAGTTAAGTCGCCTCAGAATGTCGTCCATGAAGCGGTGGAATTTCTGGGCGGCGTTGCGCAGGCCGAAGGACATGAAGGGGGACTCGAATAGGCTGAATGGAGTGGTTATGGCCGTCTTCTATATATCGTCGGGATGGGCGGGAATTTTGTCATCACTAGACCGGGCTAACCGCTACGAAAGGAGTCTCCACCGGTATTCTTCAGATGCTCCCCACTCATCTGTGATACCCGTTCTAAGCGCAACAAGCAATTGTTGTTATAGTTTCAAGCGGTTGTCTCAGCGAACATCGACATCCCACACATGGCTATTAGCAG
>NW_019730458.1:0-377 GCF_002891405.2 Cryptotermes secundus | reverse complement strand
GCTAGCAACGCAAAGATAGCAAGCTAGCAACGCATATCTAGCAAAGGGGCAAGCTAGCAGCTGAAACTAGTAAGCTAGCAACGCAAACCTGGCAAGCTAGCAACGCATAGCTTGCAAGCTAGCAAAGCAATTCTAGCAAGGTAGCAACGTATATCTAGTAAGCTAGCAATCTAGCAACGGAAATCTAGTAACCTAGCAACGCAAAGCTAGCAAGGTAACAAAGCAAATCTAGCATGCTAGGAAGCTAGAAACGGAAAGGTAGCAAACTAGCAACGTATAGCTAGATAGCTATAAACGCAAAAATAGCAAGCTAGCAACGCAAATCTATCAAGTGAGCTGATCTCTTCGGCTCACTGCAAAGAGGTGCCTCGTGGAAG
>NW_019730457.1:0-617 GCF_002891405.2 Cryptotermes secundus | reverse complement strand
TTTCCTATTCAGGATAGTCTGACACAAGGAGATTCTTTATTGCCAGATTGCTGTGCTAGATGAACCCAGTCCACTACTTTGCATCCCATTTCTCTAAGCTCTAACACCTGAAACCATCTCGAGTCAGATATTCCTCTTAGGTACAACTATCATCAATCAATCTATGTTCTTCCCATAAAGGCCATGTTCCAGAGCCACATGTAACATCAAGAAAAGATAAAATTATATTTCTGCATATTCCAACCTTATTCAGATAGACCGGAAAACAAGGGATTGTGCAACTGGACAACAAAGAAGCAACTACCACAAAGGCTGACGTAGGTCACACTGGATAATACAGGGCACAAAGACAAGTAAAATGAAGACAATACCATTAATGAATATCCAGATGAATGTAATAATAACAATATGGGCAGCAGTACAGGGGGAAAAATAATAATTATACAAATTGAAATCCACAGCAGGGTTGAGTAGTGCTGCTGAACATGATGTGGGCTGCACTGCTGGATGAGACAGAGTAACCCAGAAGACCGGGGCACGGATATTGCAGGGAGTAGGGGTTGGTGGAGCGTATTAAGATACAGGACATTACACACTATCCTTGCACACATCTTTGG
>NW_019730456.1:0-950 GCF_002891405.2 Cryptotermes secundus | reverse complement strand
TTTCCTTAATATAGTTGTGTTGTGACGGTTTTAACAAATAAATTGAATATTAAAGTGGATCTTAGAGAGATAGGGTGGGATGATGTGGATTGTGGCTCAGAATAGGGACCAGTGGAGGGCTCTTATGAAAACAATAATGAACCTTCGGGTTCCATAAAATGCTGGGTAGTTCTTCAATAGCTGCACAATTTGCGGGTTATCAAGAAGGGCCCAGATCCATGCATTAGGCAGTAAAAATTAATAAAATTCATTAAATGATTGCATTGGGCAGCGACTAGATGAAATTATTCTTCTTGTCGGACTGTATAAGCACGCCCATTTTAACTTGTGAACGTAATATGTTTGATTGTTCTTTCCATTACTGGGGGAGGCCACGGGACTTCGTACAAGAAATTGTGCGTTCCTTGTGCGAAATATGAAAAGCGAAAGCAAACCGTCTTGATAGCTCCCACCTGTCTCCACGAGTGTGTCATGTATAGAAATGCTGGAACACTTTCGCCGAATCTTGGTGCGCGTATCTAAATTGAATATTCTCGTACGAAAGTCATCGTTTGTTGTTAGGCGTTTACTCAACGCGTGATTTTATATGTTTATGTGAGAAAGGGCCGATCACAGTGGCCGCGCGATCTAAGGCATGAACTGTCTTCGCCCGCTCAAACACTGGCATGGGTTCGATTCCCACTTAAGGCATGGATGTCTTTGTGCGTTTATTCTGTGTCTGTGTTGTTCTGTGTGTAGGTAGTGGGCTTGCGACAGGCTGATCCCCCGTACAAGGAGTTCTACTGGCTGTGTAAGAGATCAAGAAACTGAAAAGCAGCAAAGGTCCAACAAAAGAACTGTAGAGCCAAAGATAGATAGGTAGATAGATATATAGATAGGTGGGTGGGTAGGTATGTAGGTAGGTAGGTTTGTAGGTAGGTGGGTGGGTGGGTAGGTATGTAGGTAGATAG
>NW_019730455.1:0-379 GCF_002891405.2 Cryptotermes secundus | reverse complement strand
TATCATCCCCAAAGCCTTCTCTGTAAAGACGCCCTTCAATAGTCGGTAGCCAGGCACTTCTTAGGGATAGGTTACACTATCATTGGCATAAGAAGACTTCCCAACTATATGAAATCAATCAACTGGAGGAATTTCTCAAGTCATCTGTAAATATATCCGACCAACAGCGTATCTTTACCGCTGTGGAAAGTTCATTCAATAAAATCTTCAATAAGCAGAAAGATATTCATATTCGCAAGTTTTCCCGTCTCAACAGCCAACAGAATAGAACCCCTTCTACCTCAGCCCCGGCATTTAAGAAATTCATTCTCAATCGATCCAAATATATTTTAATGGACTCTGAGGAAGCAGTCCTTATGAAGGGTTTGAATTTTTCAGT
>NW_019730454.1:0-423 GCF_002891405.2 Cryptotermes secundus | reverse complement strand
CTTAAATTAGAGTGAAATCTTTTATAAATTGGTTGAAATTTTTATATTAACTTGAAAAGTCAAAGAATTTTGGGGGAAATTATATAGATTTCCTTTAATTCGTTCAAAATTCAATTAAAATTCATCAAATTAACTTCGAATCAATCAAGATTTCTTTTAATTTCCTGAAATATTTTGTAAATCCTCAAAGAATCTGTCAGAATCCATGAATATGGAGTGAAATCTTTCACAAATTTGTTGAAATTATTTAACTTGAAATCGAGAAAGAATTTAAATTTATATAAATTCGGTTGAATTTGTTATAAATTAATTTATAATTCTTAAAATAATTTAAATTGAAATCACGTAAAATTTAATTAAAATTCATTACAAATAATTTAGATCGCGTCAACACATTAAATAGAATTCCAAAAATTTTAGTGA
>NW_019730453.1:0-511 GCF_002891405.2 Cryptotermes secundus | reverse complement strand
CTTGCCAGCTTTGCTTTTCTAGCTTGCCAGCTTTGCGTTTCTAGCGTGGNGTTTGGCGTTGTTAATTTGCTAGCTTTGAGTTGCTAGCTAACTAGCTTTGCGCTGCAAGCTTGCTAGATTGCTCGATATGCGTTGCTAGCGTAATAGCTTTGCGTTGCTATCTTGCTAGCTTTGCGTTGCTAGATTGCCAGCTTTGTGTTGCTAGCTTGCCGGATTTGCGTTGCTAGCTTGCCAGTTTTACGTTGCTAGCTAGCTAGATATGCGTGGCTAGCTTGCTAGATTTGCTTTGCTAACTTGCTAGATTTAAGTGGCTAGCTTGCTAGCTTCGTGTTGTTAGCCTGCTAGTTTTGCGTTGCTAGCTTGCTAGCTTTGCGTTGCTTGCTTGCTTGTTTGCGTTTGTTGCTTGCTAGCTTTCGTTGCTAAGTTGCTAGCTTGCTGGATTACTAGATTTGCGTTGCTAACTTGTTAGCTTTGCGTTGCTATCATGCTAGTTTTGCGTTGCTAGCTTGCT
>NW_019730452.1:0-731 GCF_002891405.2 Cryptotermes secundus | reverse complement strand
AGCTATCCCTGTAACAGGCCATCGAGGCCCATAGGGTTATGAGACATCAAGACTCCCACATTTTCAAGACAATCGGCTCACAGATGGTGGTGAGTTGTCACCCTTATATGCTGGATGCCCCTACCCCCAGAAAGATTCCTGGCATTTATTTGTGTTAGAGGCTGAGTCGACCCTAAGGCCATAGTGTGAGTGGAAGAAAACGGAAAAATTCAACGACCTCATTGAGAATGAAATCCACAACCTTCTGGCTTGTAGCATAATGCCTCAACAAACTATGCTAACGTGTGCCCAATATATATACAGGGTGTTTCACGACTTTAGGGCATAACTGCAGGAGGTGATTTCCTAGGTCTTTGTGATCAAGAAAGTTCATATAAACTTGTGTCAGATTTTGGACGGTTAAAGAATTATGACCGTTTTCTCATTCCCGTACACGCCCTAGTGTGAACCGCGTCTACCATCTGGCGGGTCGCTATTTGTAGCCAGCTACAGACAGAGTGTTCTCGTTATCTCGACACTTGAGAGGTACCTAAGGCGTGGTGGGGTGGTATGTCCGGCCACGGCTAGTGTGGTGGCTACTGGTGTTCAGAACAGTTCTCATCTCGGTGCGTCTGTTACATTTTCATTTGAGGAGTATGCAGATACTACTCTGTCCAAAAAGTATCCGACCTTGGGCCGGGAAAAACAAGTTCTGTATCTGGGTGGTTACAATACATAATCGCCTTCAAAGT
>NW_019730451.1:0-844 GCF_002891405.2 Cryptotermes secundus | reverse complement strand
CTGGCTGGCGGTTTACTGTCAATCAGTTCGTACTGGATTCTAACCCCTTGAGACCCCTGACCAGAGATATATTTTGCAACTGAACCCTTATAGTCGTAGTCCTCATGCAACTTCCTCTCCGACGAGAAGATGAGTTTGTCTCCTATGAATATGCTTGTCCTTTCGTCANTCAAGTGTACGTGTCGCACATGTATACATTACATATATATATATATACATACATGTAAGTAGAGGCTTTGCAAAGCAGATCATGCATATCTCATGTGTGTTCTGCTACAACGGCAGCTTAGTCGCATGAACGGTCCTAAACATGGCCGCCGCCAAGTTTAAGCCAATCATAACTCATATTCGAAGTCAGAGTTGCTTGATGACTGGCGGTTTACAACCAATCAGTTCGTCTTGGCGTTAAACACCTTTAGACTCACGACCAGAAATTCTTTTTTAACTGAACCCTTGCGGTAATAGTCGTTATGTAACATCCTCTCTGACGAGAAGCCAGTCACAAGTGAACTACTTGTCCTCGTTATCTAGCCCCGGTACGGATTACAAAGAAAACATCTTTTCCGCTGCTGTGTGTTCTCTTATTGGCGGGTAAAAACCTGTCCACAGAGCTGTTTCCTAGCAACGGCTATTTTACTTTCTCATGCTGACATAGATGTTATTTGGCACTGGGTCTACACGCCAATACAAAGCGACTGCGCACTTAGCACAGCTCTGGCTGTGGCGACGCTGTAGAGGTACTGACTTCACTCTGTTGATGTGCATTGAATCCGCATACAGATTATTTACGTTATTTACGTTACGTTACGTTACAACCATTAGGATTGTTATGCTTAGATATTAT
>NW_019730450.1:0-447 GCF_002891405.2 Cryptotermes secundus | reverse complement strand
TTTTCAGTATCTGGACTGTGTAGCATCAAATGGTAGGATCACTGACGAATAATGAATTTGAAAGGATATGGAAGGAATTGTTTATGGCCTAACTGAGGTACTATACTGCTATTTGCCTCCATGGACTGAGAAAATCACAAAAACCTTTGGACGGGATATCTCATATCCAAACTGAACACCTGCCAAATAAAAGGCTGGAGCATTACTGCCAGACCAAACTGCTTGGTTACTGATTTGGGATCACTGAAACTGAATGTTAAATGGGGAAAATATTAAACCAAAGAAAGTTTCTTGAAAGCTATTGAATTATTTCAACTTTCATACTGCTTTTCTATATACTTAACAGTACTATCTTTGATTCAGCAACATTCACAAATTCAGTTAGGTTCACATTTATTCAACCAATTTATATCAAATATTGGCTACCCATACATAAGATGAGCTTTC
>NW_019730449.1:0-207 GCF_002891405.2 Cryptotermes secundus | reverse complement strand
GCCACGTTGGCAGAGTTTGGTAGCCTTAATAGCAACGCCCTTTTACGGTGTAATAATAAAATGTATTAATAAAGTATTAAGTCGCTGCCTGTAAACGATATGGGAAGTGTCAAGAAGGGGCTAGGACTATTTGTCAGGGAGTAGTACCAACAATCGAAAGAACAGAGAATAGATGGTGGCAGCAGTTACCGAAAAGGAAACCCCGAA
>NW_019730448.1:630-709 GCF_002891405.2 Cryptotermes secundus | reverse complement strand
AAGGTGTATGGAGGAGTGGATGTACGAGTATAGATTCACATATTTTCTTGACCTTGGCACTAGATGGAGGTGAGTGGTC
>NW_019730448.1:0-594 GCF_002891405.2 Cryptotermes secundus | reverse complement strand
TAGGAGGCTGGGTGGGTGGGTGCCAGAGCCAGTCTGGATGACATGAAGAACAGAAAATTCTTGCTACCCCCGGGACTCAAACTCCGACCCCTTGGTCATCCAGCCTGTAGTCAGTCACTATACCAACTGCACTATCATGTGTCCAAAATATAACATTCTTTAATTCAGTTGTATAGACAGATTGCCAGGCATCATCATTTGTAGAAAAGTGACAGTAGCACTGCAATGGTACCCAGCCAACTGAATAAGATCTCTCAGGAGTAAAACATGAGTAAGTATATTAGTAGAACTTCCTAGACTAGCATTTCCCAGAGTAGGAGCAGTGTTCCCCTTGCAGCCATCAGGCTTTCTACCAGGCCAATAAAATTGACAGTGGTCTATTTATCATATGCATATAAATTGATAAGAAATGGTCATATTAAATTAACAACATAAAATATAACAGAAACATCACATGACAGATAAAACTGAAGTTCATTAATAATTATATTTTTAAATAGCTGAATTGCATTTTAAGTCATTCTTCATATAATGGTGGGGCCCTCAAATATTTTTACTTGCATCAAGGAAGCCTCACACTCAAAGACTTTGTGA
>NW_019730447.1:0-562 GCF_002891405.2 Cryptotermes secundus | reverse complement strand
CTTCTGAACCCTAAAGCGTTCCAAGTTAACAGAGGACTGCATTCTCCTGCGGTATTGTCACTTCAGGCTAAGAAGACACAGGCCAAGGAAATATTGGAGAGATAACGCAATGGAACCTGAAGAGGGTAAAGCTGTCCATGTACCTAATTATNGACAGATAAGGCAATGGAACCTGAAGAGGTACCTAATTAGGCATCACGCCATGAAGATGTGTAGGGCAGTGAACATATAGTTCCACGCATTCTTCACCTTAGCTGAGGATAGAGTTCGACCCTCCGCGGAAAGAGGTCCGGCTACCCATTGCATAAGAGGTTGCATGGGTCGCAGAGCCGGTCTCCGTTCCGAGGAAAGAATCCTGTTTCCTCGGTTGTGTAGCCCATAGCCTAATCTCTGTACAGACTAAGCTATGTAGGTAAAGGTAAAGTTGTCCCTGTGCTTAACTAATTAAGCCCTGCACCACGAAGGCATTTCGGGGAGTGGATGTACAGATCCACTTTTTCTTGACTCGACATTAGCTGGAGGTGAGTGATCAGCTTCACGCCCCGGTCGCTTTGCTCCCGGG
>NW_019730446.1:0-523 GCF_002891405.2 Cryptotermes secundus | reverse complement strand
AACGCAAAGCTAGCAAGATAGCAAGGTAAAGATAAGGAGCTAGCAATGCAAATCTAGCAATCTAGCAAGATATCAACGCAAAGCTAGCAAGCAAGAAAGCCAAGCAAGCAAGCAAGCAAGCAACGCAAAACTAGCAAGCTAGCAACGCATAGCTAGCAAGCTAGCAACGCAAAGCTAGCAATCTAGGAACGGAAAGCTAGCAAGGTAGCAACGCAAAGCGATCAAGCTATCCACGCAAATCAAGCAAGCTAGCAAAGCAAAGCTGGCAAGCTAGCAACGCAATTTGGCAAGATAGCAACACAAAACTGGCAAGCTACAAACTAAAACTACCAAGCTAGCAACGCAAAACTAGCAAGCTAACAACGCAATGCAAGCAAGCTAGCAACGCAAAGCTAACAAGCTAGCAAAGCAAAGGTATTAAGCTTGCAACACAAAGCTAAAAAGCAACCAAAGAAAATGTAGCAAGCTAGAACGCAAAGCTAGCAAGTCAGCAACACAAAGCTACCAAGCTAGCAACGCAAAA
>NW_019730445.1:0-474 GCF_002891405.2 Cryptotermes secundus | reverse complement strand
GCTAACTTGCTATCATTGCGTTTCTAGCTTGCTAGCTTTCCGTTGTTAGTTTGTTAGCCTTCCGTTGCTAGCTTTTTAGCATGCTAAATTTGTGTTGCCACCTTGCTATCTTTGCGTGGCTAGCTTGCCAGCTTTGCGTTGCTAGCTAGCCAGCTTTGCGTTTCTAGCTTGCTAGCTTCCAATTGCTTCCTTGCTAGCTTGCCTTTGCTAGCTGGATAGCTTTCTTTTGCAATCTTGCTAGATTGGCGTTGCTTGCTTTCTTGCTTTGCGTTTCTTGCTTGCTAGATTTTTTCGTTGCTACCTTGCTAGATTTGCGTTGATAGCTTGCTAACTTTGCTTTGGTATCTTGGTAGCCTTGCGTTGCACGCTTGCTAGATTGGCGTTGCTAGTTTTCTAGATTTGCGTTTCTAGCATGTTATATTTGCGTTTCTAGCTCTCAAGCATTGAGATCAATCTTGCAAGCTTTGCGTTGCT
>NW_019730444.1:0-479 GCF_002891405.2 Cryptotermes secundus | reverse complement strand
CAGAATATTATCAGCATGACTGGTCATAATATGTAATTATAACAGTTTGTANTATTTGTAATACATTTTCAATTTATATATGCAGTTGTCCTATCTAAAATTATTATGGCTCATATTTTATTTATCATACTAATGTGATCTACAAATTTAGAATCAAATTTTAATAACCCAGATCTGTTTGTCATTAATTGATAACCATAACAAAGATGGCTGCTGATGGTACAATTTTAAACATGTATTGAAGGGGCTGTTACACATCTCTAGCTTGTATGAACATTTAGCATAGAACTGGTTATAAATGCGTGACACCGGAAGACACCTAATTGGTAATTTAAGTGATTATATGAAATTGTGACTATGTTTTTATAGTGAGCTATTTAATTTATGTTTTAATTGAATTTTATTTATTATAATAAATAAAATTCTTGATACGCTCTAGTGTATTGGTTGCTTTAACTCCATGTACAAATATCCAAAAT
>NW_019730443.1:0-906 GCF_002891405.2 Cryptotermes secundus | reverse complement strand
TTTAATTGCATTATAACATTCTAGCTATCTGTTTCTAATTATCTACACATGTTTCTTTACAATGTTAGTGCAAGTTTCATACATTTATATTCTGGCATATTTACTCAAGGCAAGAGCTGTGAAGCCAACAGAGACAGACGTTGTCAAGGAACGACTCTGCAAACACTCCTGTTGCTAGACAAGAGATTCGTAAAACGCAATAATGGAGTAATTGGGAAGCTGTGTTCTCCAAGCAGTCCGTGTCGAAGTGTTACAAGTAGGATACGTATAGAATTTAGTTAGTTGTTGGACAGTCGCCAGCCAGTAAGAATGTGAATACAGAAGCAGAGGATATGGTTGGGATCTGTAACCAGGTAACGACTGGTGAAAACAGCACACTGAGAAAACTTAGTACGTGCTGTAGTGAACTATAGATTGTGTGAATTAGCGATATCGCTGTACTTCTAGTTACGATCTGTAAGTGTTCAGTAAATCCAGTTACCAATCCAAACACCGTCTAGAGTCACGTTCTATAACGTGATATTATCCTGTAGTTTTCATTTCATATTTTAATTGTAAATCGAAGATAATCATCTCTGAAGAACTTATATATGTTGTAATACACAATACTCGTGTATATCAAGAAATTACTCCCGGCATATGAAAATTTAAGAACAAACTTAATTTCATATTCAATAAACCTTACTTGAGGATGATTTCCCGTTCATAAAGAATGAGGATGTAATTTCTGGAAAAGAATCTATTGAACGCTCATAATAATGAAGAATTCTATCTTCTGGGATATAACTCCATGTAGTCTGTTGAAAGTCTACCGACGTTTCGGAGAAACTTCTGTCTTACATCTCCAGAGTAGAAGATTTGTTCAAGCAAGAAAAAGCATGAAGCGGATAGAAAGAAGGTTGTTAC
>NW_019730442.1:0-559 GCF_002891405.2 Cryptotermes secundus | reverse complement strand
AAAATGTTAAATAACTTTTAAAATATTTTTCATGATTATACATAATTTTAGAACATTAAAATAATTTTTTAACGAGTTAGAAATAACAATCATGGAAAATAATGTTCGAACTAGCTTCTTTTGTATCACTGATTGTGTACCCGTGAGGTTGGCATTGTAAATGTCGAAACATGTGAGGAGAATGGTGAATTTAAGCCAATTCCAAGAACTTCTGTTGTAACTTGAGTACACTGCGATAGTGAGATCGTTACTTACTAATTGAAATGTAAAGATTTTAGCGTAATTCCTTTGACTTGAAATTGTCCAAGGTGGTGTGAATAGTGTTGCGCGCGCATGCGCACATGTTCCCAGGCTGTGTGCATCCTCTGGGTATCGACAGCCGAGCGATTCTGGGCGGGGAGTAATACTCCTTTCCGTTCTCCCGGTTCAGTCACGTATTGGATCTCGTTGTGGCATTCGCAGACACACCCCTGTATAGTCTTCCAGCCTCCGGTTCTGTAACAGGGGTGTACTCACTTCATGCAGCTGAATCCTTCTTGAGATGCCGCCAGTTGTGGGT
>NW_019730441.1:0-424 GCF_002891405.2 Cryptotermes secundus | reverse complement strand
CCCTTCATTTTTTACAGTGTAGGTAATGAAAAGTTCAGTCCACTGGGTCATACGAGTCTACAACACTTCATTCATTCATTTTTTCACTGTTATCATATTTCGGCAGACTTCATGAACTTCATCACTCTCATCTTCATTTCATTCCAGTGAACTGAAACTTAAATGTATGTGCTTTAGAGACTGCAGGAATTTAAGTTGATGGAACTCCATTCAGCTCCGCGGATCACATGACCAATACTCCCAAACACAAAAACATCAGTTCAGGATATCACAAATGGGACCATCAACAAAACATCTATGAATGTAAACAAAGACGATTCAATACTAATGTATCATCATTCGTTTATTGTGGAAAAATGTTCCCCTACATGTTTCAACCTTCAAGAGGTCATCATAAATAATGCTGCAGAATCATTTACACATT
>NW_019730440.1:0-360 GCF_002891405.2 Cryptotermes secundus | reverse complement strand
TGGGTTCGCGTGATATCGTGTAGTTTCGGCACTTTTCAATTCTTAGTTAATGCGAATCCTTGAAGGTGATTGTGCCCGCAATACTTCATATGTAGATATGTATACGTAACATATAATATTCTAAAAGATAAGACAACTCCCTCCAGTGTGACTCTTGAAGTTTATACTACGTCAATTTTTAACACCCTTACATGTTTCGGTCCCTCTAGACCAGGCATGTCAAACTCAACTTGTACAGAGGACCACCTCAGTCCTATAAATAATAGTCCATTGCCGCACTTCAAACTAGAAACATACATTAGATTTTGATACAAAGAAATTTAATTCGATTTATTATTTGGGAATAATTTCAATATAATT
>NW_019730439.1:0-985 GCF_002891405.2 Cryptotermes secundus | reverse complement strand
TCTTCATGGATCCTGTGGTTGTTTTATGTACCAAGGTGCATTCAGGATGGATTGGAGAGTCTCAGATTTGAAAGTGCTGGAGGATTTTAATGTTGGCATTGATGGCTGCCCCCATAGCTGAATTCCACAAGTCCATATGGATTTTAGTACTGTTTTGTAAAGGCGGAATTTGCTTTCTATTGATAGCGCTAATCTTCTTCCAAGTAAACAGTTTCTTTGTTTCGCTTTTAGGTTGAGCTTGTTTTCTTTTGAATTTTATGTGCTTTGCCCAGGTCAGTCTTCCATTCTGATGCATGCCCAGGCATTTCACCTCATTTTTCTGAGGTAGATCAACATTGCCCATTTGCACTGTCAGACAGGTTTGGCTGCATAGGAGGAATGTAATATGAATGGATTTGCTTTGATTTATTTTAATTCTCCATTTCTTTGCCCAGTCATCAATCTTATTGATGGTAAATTGCGTTTATGAAGGCAATACATTATCTTTAATTTTCCTATGCAATATAGTCTCAACATTGACAGTGTCATTAAACAACATTTTTAAGAAAAGAAGTAATTAATTCCCAAATACAAACTGAGATAATAATCCTGGGTGTTATGGGAGTTTTTGGACAGACTGTAAAATCATTTGAACAATTAATTTGCAAAGAAATGTTAATCTACATGTGGATACTATGTGGGTAAGAGAGAAATATATGCACAAAAGAAAGAATCCATCATTTGTCTGCTGGCAAACACACAGCTGGATTGCAAGGAACAAAGCTGACTCCAAATTTGATTCCAAATATTGCAGCTGATCCTGTGTGTGTTGTTTCTATCATTCCAATCTGAGAATATATATTCAGCCATGTGTGGCCTTATGAGTTTTACAAGAGAGGAGCTTTGTTTTCTAGGACATAATGCCACGTAGTCTGTTGAAAGTCAACCAATGTTTCGGAAAAACATGTCACCTCCATATTCAGAGTTAAAGAATAGGCAAAACAAG
>NW_019730438.1:0-504 GCF_002891405.2 Cryptotermes secundus | reverse complement strand
CATGAAAGGTAGGTGAAATATATGTAATTCTTATTTGGAGGTCAGCGTTTGCTTNACGCATGTACCATTTGGATTGAAATAAAGGCTTAAAGCCCATGTTGGACTCTCCCTCATCCCAGTTTTCACACTGTGTATTTTGTAATAGTTTCTGGACTTCTGTTGATTATCTGTGCATGAAGTTTTTTTTTCTTGCGTTTTTGTCATTAATGTGTAATAAACAGTTTTATAGGATTTGGTTTGTTTTCAGATCCCTCTTAAGTTAACCCTGTCCTCTTAATAATATTTAAATTGGTTCCCTTTACTTACCCACAAGGCTTTGCTCACCATTTCACCATCTCTTCATATTTATGTGCACTTTGGGTTTGCAGCATTTAAATTTGTATTGGGCTGTCAGCTATAGCAGCATAGCAATGTCAGGCAGGAGTTGTGTGAATATACTGAGATTATACTTCGAGGAGGCTTCGTCTGAGGCCACTGGTATCAGACTAGAATTATCTATTTTGA
>NW_019730437.1:0-765 GCF_002891405.2 Cryptotermes secundus | reverse complement strand
TCGAACCCGGGTCTGGTCAAGTGAGATTTGTGGTGGACAAAGTGGTGCANGTACAGTACTTCGGTTTCCCCTGCCAATCTTCATTCCACCAATTGCTCCACAATCACCCTCACCTATCATCTGGGGCTGGTACAATAGGCCAGAATTGGCCGCAGTACAAGGGACTTGGTCCCACCCCACTAGCAATAAAAGAAATACTGTCGAGTAATCCAGTTGAAGTCAATCGACGTTTGGGGGAAAATATTCATACCGATTTCTTGCTTGGCTTACTCTTCGACTCTGAAAATGGAGGAAATATTTTCCTGCGAAATGTTGGTGGTCTTTCATCGGAGAACAGCGCGTTGTATCCCGGAAGCCAGAACTCTTCATTTCCGCTGCTGCGAACACCTCATAACTAGTTAACTAATTAATTAACTAACTGACTTCATGGAGCCGGCCCCTTCTTGAGAAGCCGCCAATGGTGCAACTACTCAAGAACTTTCTCATATTTTATGAAACCCGAAGGTTCATTAATGTGTTCACAAGAGCTCTCCACTGGTCCCTATCCTGAGCCAGATCAATCCAGTCCATACCACCCCCTCCTACATCTCTAACTTCCATTTTAACGTTATCCCCCCCCCCACGCCTTGGTCTTCCCAGTGGTCCCTTTCCTTCTGACTTTCCCACAATATCCTATATGCATTCCTCTTCACTCCCATGCGTGCTACATGCCTTGCCCAGTTCATCCTCATTGGCTTGATCATTCTAATTATACCTGGAGAAGGG
>NW_019730436.1:0-446 GCF_002891405.2 Cryptotermes secundus | reverse complement strand
TACTCAACAACTTCCCAGCATTTTATGGAACCCGAAGATTCATTACCATGTCCACTGGTCTCTATCCTCAGGTACATCAATCCAACCCATACCACACAATCCTATCTCTCTAAGATCCATTTTAATAATATCCAACCATCTATGTCTTGGTCTTCCAAGTGGTCTCTTTCCATCTGGCGTTCTCACCAGTATCCTAAATGCATTCCTCCTCTTCCCCATTCGTGCTACATGTCCTGCCCATCTCATCCTCCTTGACTTGATCACTTTAAAGTTACGAAGCTCCTTATTATGCAGTTTTCCCCAACCTCCTGTCACTTCATCTCTCTCCGGTCCAAATACTCTCCTCCACGCCCTGTTCTCAAACACCCTTAGGCTATGTTCCTCCCTTAATGTCAGAGACACAAGTTTCACACCCATACAGAGCCACAGGCAAAATCATAGTTTTG
>NW_019730435.1:0-426 GCF_002891405.2 Cryptotermes secundus | reverse complement strand
GCTTGCTGGCTTTGGTTTACTAATTTACTAGCTATGAGTTGCTAGTTTGCTANTTTACTAATTTACTAGCTATGAGTTGCTAGTTTGCTAGCTTGCCAGCTTTTCTTTGTTATCTTGCTAGCTTTGCGTTGGTAGCTTGATAGCTTCGCGATGCTAGCCGTTTATTTTTGCGTTGCTAGCTTGCTAGCTTTCCGTTGCTAGCTTGCTAGCTTTGCGTTGCTAGCCTGCTAGATTCCCGTTGCCATCTTGCTAGTTTCGCGTTGCTATCTTGTTAGTTTTGCTTTGCTTGCTTGCTTGCTTTGCGTTTCTTGCTTGCTACCTCTGCGTTGCTAGCTTGCTAGCTACGCGTTGCTAGATTGGTTGCTTTGCGTTGCTAGATTTCTAGCTTTGCTTAGCTTGGTTGCTAGCTTTGCGTTTCTAGCTTGC
>NW_019730434.1:0-613 GCF_002891405.2 Cryptotermes secundus | reverse complement strand
CCACAATGCTTATCATATATTATCTGGTGCTGGTACAATAGGACAGTAGTGACCCAGTACCAAGTGGACTCGGTTTCACTCCACTGAAAGAAAAAATGTATGGCTCAACAGCCCTATGTTGGGCCGTGGCCGCTTTTTCAGTTTCTTGATCACTTTCGCGGTCAGCAGGTCTCCTTGGACGGGGGATCAGTCCGTCGCAAGGCCACTGCATGTACATAGAACAACACAAACAGAATAAACTGACACATTAAAGGCAACCATGCCTTGAGTGGGATTCGAACTCACGATTCCAGTGTTTAAGCAAGCGAAGACAGTTCATGCCTTAGACGGCGCGGCCACTGTGATTGGCATAAGTTTAGACTAGGCATAAGAACTGGTTCATAGAAATTAAAGCGTCTGCAGTACGTCTTTCTGAATTATTGTTTCACTTAATTTCTGGCTTCAGTGCGCTTCAACATGCTGTAATGGACGTACGGAGTGACTTAGGGACGAAGTGCAACGTGAGGAGATGCTACTACATGATGAAGACTCCTCAACAACCTTTATTGGAGAGCTCCGGTTAAGGGAAAGGAGATGGATGGGACACGTAGCTCACGTGGGAGAGAGATTTCAT
>NW_019730433.1:0-419 GCF_002891405.2 Cryptotermes secundus | reverse complement strand
TCAAAAGGTTCTCATGATGATGTACTACTGTTAACACTCAGAATTGCTGGATTTTTGGGCATTTTCAGTCATCTGGTATTCTAGAAACTAGAGAATGCACTGTTTTCAAAACTGGATCTCCTTCTGTCCAGTACCTTAGGAAGAGCTAACCTCAGTCACTGGATATTACTTATGAACATACTGACAGAATGTAAAGTGTCAGCTAGCATCCCCAATATAATTAGCAGATAAATGGGCAGAAAATTAGTACATCAGAAAGCATGACTATCAGTAGGATCTCAGTGACATTCACTTTCAAATAAGGTGGAAATAATGGATTAATAGGCATTTTAGAAGGAAATACTAAGAATTTTATCACCATGACGTTAACTTTTAGAGAAGATAGAAATGATGAATTAGTGAGCACATTATGCAGTTAT
>NW_019730432.1:0-548 GCF_002891405.2 Cryptotermes secundus | reverse complement strand
GACATCGGTATATTTCTGCTAGAGTGCAGAGAGCGTCACATTGTAAAAGATAGTCCGGTTGAACATAGTGTTCGCGTACAGGAAATATACGTCAAGAAACAGCGGAAGAAGCAAGGTAATGTTTCTTGTTTACTGCTAAGTCGTGTAGTTACAGTACGTAACTCTTTGAAGCAGATCATCTACATATTATTTAAAAATTATGATCATTTTCTGTCTCACAGTATGTACACTGCATCTCCATTACAAAGACCAGTCAGTTAATGCTGGTTATTCTGAGAATCATACGGAATACAAATTTACTCTGATGATGAAATCCAGTTCTGTTTACTCACATATGTAGTATGAGGAAGTATTGTGATCATTAGAAAGTACTCTCTTTATATATTGGCTGATTTACACGTTTTCAGCACCTCGGAATACGAAGAAGTTGTTTTTGTAATACCGTCTCTATGTCTGTGTGTATGCTCTAAAAAAACAAGGGGCCCTAAAATGGTTCCCAGAATAGCATTGTTATTTTCTCTAAATCGGCTGGAACGATTTTTATAGAA
>NW_019730431.1:0-1193 GCF_002891405.2 Cryptotermes secundus | reverse complement strand
TACTACATGTCTTTTGGATTACCGTTTACGTGCTCGGATAATCAGCATTGATAATGGTTAAAATGGTATAAATTTTTCGCTGTGCTTAAATATCACGTCAGGATACCGTATAGGGTAACTGGGGAAAAACTCCATGCATTATTAACCTAGGCATTCAACAGAAATGAGTGGTGAGCTCCTGTCCCTCTATCGATATAGAATGAATATGAGCTGGGTGAGCCAGAGAGACGTTCTCGACGTAGTGACGAAACCGGGAATCCCTGCATCTGAAACTCCTGCCATCCAGCCTGTAGTCAATCATTTTAGTGACTAAGCTATACCGGTTCGTACAGACAACTTCAAGATTTTTTTTTTCCTTGGCACAACAGCCCCAGTGGGCCTAGGCCTACCTCCATGAACTTCTCAGTTCACTTCGGTTTTTCTAGATCTTACACATTCGGTAGGACTCCTTGGGCGAGTGATCAGCTCGTCGCAAGGCCTCTACCTGTACACAAACACAGAAAAACGCACACAAATATCCATGCCCTGAGTGGGAATCGAACCCAGGATCTCGGCTTCCGAGCGAGCGAAGATAGTGCATGCCTTGGACCGCTCAGCTACCATGAGGGCGGACTTCAAGAATATCAGTAATTAATTCATCTAACGAATAACTATTCAATTTCAGGGAATCTACAGTACTTATCCAGTCGTTGAACTGAGAAAGTTATCCTCATTCATATTTCATTTGATCATCAATCGCTCTACAGTCCTTTGTTGGGCCCTGGCCTCTTCTTCACTTTCGTAACCTTTTTACACAGACGGTAGGACTCCTTGGGCGAGTGATCGGCCCGTCGCAAGACCGCTACCTACACACAGGACATCACAAACACAGACATCCATGCCTTGAGTGGGATTCGAACCCATGAACCCAGTGTTCAAGAGAGCGAAGACAGTTCATGCCTTAGACCGCGCGGTTACCGTGATCGGCCCAGGTTCAAATAATAAACTTAATAATTAATTAATTAAAATTAACGAATAATAATTCAACTTCCTGAAATCTACGGTGAATGGCGTTACTTATGTTCTGTGTTAAAAGGACCTATGGACGCAATGTTAGAAAGTGTAGTCCAGACATGCCGTCTCAAAACCACTACTTGAAAATTTGAGTGAAATTTATAAAATTCATAAGATCCGTTTTAGAAAAGGAGTCACAT
>NW_019730430.1:0-421 GCF_002891405.2 Cryptotermes secundus | reverse complement strand
TAAAATTTTTACCTAGAATTATTACAGATTTCAACTTAATATAAAGATTTAGAACAAATTTTCAATGATTCCACTTTTAATTTATGGAAATCTATGGAATTGTTTGACGATAATTAAGGATTAATTAAATTTAATAAAATTTTTTTGATTTCATAATAATTTAAGGAATGCTAAACTAATTCACACATTCTTAAACCAAATTCATATAATTTATCCATTAATTCTTTCTCGATTTCAGCTTAATATAAATATATCATTTATTATGTGAAAGAATTCACACTAATTTTGGGAATTCTAGCAGACTTTTCTAAGAATTACATAATATTTCCTGAAATTTAACAAAACTTAAAACGATTCGAAGTTAAATTAAGGAATATTAATCGAATTTTGTACGAATTCAACGAATTTTGTATAATTTTAA
>NW_019730429.1:0-451 GCF_002891405.2 Cryptotermes secundus | reverse complement strand
TGGAACCTCCTAACTCACTAATCAGTCACATACGGAGGTGAGCCTCTCTTGATAAGCCACTAACTGTGCAGCTACTCAAGAATTTCCCAACATTTTCTGGAACGCGAAGGCTCATTACCGTGTTCACAAGAGCTCTCCACTAGTCCCTATTCTGAGCCAGATCAATCTAATCTATACCATCCCATCCTATCTCTCTAAGATCCATTTTAATATTGTCCACCCACTTACATCTCGGTCTTCCTAGTTGTTCCTTTACTTCTGGCTTTCCCACCAATATCCTATATGCAATCCTCTTAGCCCACATTCGGACTACATGCCCTCTCCAAACGTTGTGGGAATCTGCTTACAGATCACATTTCTCATCCTTCACTGAGTTACTTCTAGGTTGGTAGCCCCTTTCAAAGTGATTTATTCCTCTATACAGGTCCCTAATGTTCTTGTTCTTACTGTT
>NW_019730428.1:0-1347 GCF_002891405.2 Cryptotermes secundus | reverse complement strand
CCCGGCTTCCGAGCGAGCGAAGACAGTTCATGCTTTAGACCGCTGGACTACCGTTACCGGCTAATTTGATGTCATAGTTCGGTGTTTTCCTGGAAGGACTGGCGGCACCTCGGAATACACAGTCAACATAATCGGCTCCACGGCCGAAATTCGAAGTGGGCAAGTCCTCAATTACAAGTCAGAAACATTTGTACATACACGACTCTACAACCCTTGTGAACCTTGGATATTTTATCAGTCTTAATCTATAAATTTCCGGTAGGACTCCTTGGACGGGGGATCAGTCCGTCGCTACCTACACATAGAATGAACACACGCAGACATCCATGCATCGAGTGGGATCCGAACCCACGATCCCAGTGTTCGAGCGGGCGAAGATGGTTCATTCCTTAGACCGCGCGGGCACCGGGTTCGTCATTACCGCTTGAAATTAAACTGGCAGTTATTTCAATGCGCTCTATTTTAACAGCAGCAGCAACAGAATTGCAATTAAATGCTAACTGAACGACGGCATTCTGATGCCAGTGACGGGTCACGTGAACACAAATATACTTATGTACTAAACTACTCGACTATCGGCATATTCGGGGCACAGGCTAACCGAATCTAGACATTTCTAATTTTTATATCGGTGCAATCACTTAAACTATTTTTGATTTGCAAACATTAGCAAATTATTCGTGCAATTCCGACTTATTACCAAATGATATTACACTTCTGGTACTTTTCCATGTACCGCCAAGTGTGCTGGTATAGTGGTAACATCCTTAAGTCGTATTTGGAAAGGTGTCCGGTTTGAATCTCTGGCGGGACACCGGCTGCCTGTGACTTGTTATACTTTCTCAGTCGCCCTCTCCTTTCAATTTGGACCAGGGGTATAGCGACCGGAGTGTGAATTTGACCATTCATCTCCATCCACTGCCGAAGTGGGGGCACAATTCTACCCCTCAGCATGCGCTCATGGCAAGAATGAAGCACAGGATCAAATTTACCTTTGCCCGTGTGACTAGTAGCTCTGTTTCTCGTACTAACAGCCTAATCATATATGCAACATTGGTTTTAACAAGCTCATGTAAAGAAGTATTCTTCACAAAACGTGACGACGTCTGCGACAGTGAGGCTGTTGCTGGCAGATCCATCTAGCGGAAAAATTGGTATTACCTGCAGTCACCCCGTGCTGCTACCTGTCGGTGTATTTTGTTACCATATTCTTACGCAGCACCATTACGATTATCTCAATACCGTAAAATATATCTGTAAGAGAATTCCTTGATTTGTTACGTGACGTGTTATTACCGAGTCCAGCATTTGATTGCATATTTATGACAGCGAAGCCTCCCTTCCTTT
>NW_019730427.1:0-680 GCF_002891405.2 Cryptotermes secundus | reverse complement strand
CATGTAGTGTAGAAAAGAACAAGATCAAAGATATATAATATATATATTTTTGCACTTGGGACGGAGTGTGTATCATTTATCGTATAGAGTGCAACAGGATGCTGAGATATAATAGTGAAAAGGAAGTTGTGTTGTGCAGATGTTGTTGGAAATAGGCTTCTCGACGGAGGAAAAAGTACGTGTATTCATAACTGAGTATTATTTCCGCTCATATGGAAGTGGTCGCCAGACAACTCGCTTCCTTGGTTTTGAGCGGCCAGATGTTACCGTCCAGAAACCGCTACACAGTACACGTGTGGCGGTATGGTGTGCCGTCTCAGCACACGGTATATTAGGCCCCTATTTCATTGAGGATGAGGAAGGCAATGCTCTTACCGTCACCCAAGAACGCTAGAGGGACATGGTGATCGGACCATTTCTTCGGTATTTGAGAAAGTTTTGTTGTGCAAAGGGCCATCACATGAATAGACAGTGGTATGAACAGGACGTCTTTTCATTTCAGTACTAGATTTTTGGAGCATACTGTAGCTCAGATGTTCGAAAAATTTCTAAATTTATTGAACCCGAAGGTTCATTATCGTGTTCACAAGACCACAACATTGGATCCAATTCTGAACCAGGTGAATCCAGTCCATTCCATCACACTGTATTTCGTTACGTTTTAATACCAAACACGAAAC
>NW_019730426.1:0-515 GCF_002891405.2 Cryptotermes secundus | reverse complement strand
TTGTGGTGGACAAAGTGGTGCTGGGGTGGGTTTTCTCTTAGTACTTCAGTTGCCCCTACCAATCTTCATTCCAGCAAATTCTCCATCATCATAATCACCCGGGGCAGGCTACAATAGGCCAATCAGTGGCTGCTGTGCCGAGTGAACCCAGTTGGACTCCACCCCCTACTAAGCGAATTAAAAAAACATCCAGAAGAAAGAAATTATAAAAGTGTGATTTGAGTTTATCAGTGTGGTAGCTTTGAAGATTTCTATCTGCTGGGATGTGACAGCAGACAGAGAAGCAATAGCCGCTGCTTTCTGCCTGCTTGGCTTATTCTTTGACCCTGAAGGTGGGGGGGCAATGTGTTACTCCAGAACATCAGTAAGTCTCTACCTAACTACATGTAGTCACATTCCAGAAGATTTTGTGTGCATGCGTGCTTGCATGTGTTTTTTCCCACATCATCATCATCATAATCATCATGATACAAACACATCCAGTGAAAGTACTGTTACCGCCTGGTAACTTTAGC
>NW_019730425.1:0-550 GCF_002891405.2 Cryptotermes secundus | reverse complement strand
CAGAGAGACTGCCTGCTTGCATCATATAGGATTCGCACTACAGCCCAAATGGGACTTGACCTTCTGGTGGAGGTACTGTCGCAGTCTTCCATATTATTCCGAGGTAGACTAGGACAAAAAGTTAATCACGCTCCGGCCGCTTTACCCCAAGTAATGTGGAGTCTCATATCCATTGACTATGCAGATCAAAGTCGGTCTGGACGCAGATGCAAAAGAAAGAAATCATCACCAACGATGGGAATCGAACTCAAATTGTTCCTTCGTCAAACCTGTAGCATAGTGAACGTACTGACTGAGTGACGCTCAGTGTAGTATATCTGATGATTTTCGTTGGGTTGCTGGACCGCGGCTATGCAGGACTTGAGCAAAAACTAAAGTAAACCTGTCAGCTGTTGGTATGTTTAGCGAGGCGTAGATGACAGAGTGGCTACGAATGGGGGAAAGAATGGAGGAATTGGCCACGTTGTCCCTCAGGGTACATGGTTACATGGTATCTAGAGTGACCTTGAGGAACTGAGTAAAACAATGAAAAGCCTGAGTCACGGTATCC
>NW_019730424.1:336-555 GCF_002891405.2 Cryptotermes secundus | reverse complement strand
GTTTGCAACGCAAATATGGCAAGCTCTCAACGCAAAGCTAGCAAGGTAGCATCGCATATCTAGCAGTCTAGAAAGCTAGCAACACAAAGATAGCACGCTAGAAACACAAAGTTAGCAAAGTTACAAACGCAAAACTAGCAAGATAGCAACGCAAAGCTAGCAAGCTAGCAAAGCAAATCTAGGAAGCTAGCAACGCAAAAGTAGCAAGCTAGAAACGCA
>NW_019730424.1:0-273 GCF_002891405.2 Cryptotermes secundus | reverse complement strand
GCAACGCATATCTATCAAGCTAGCAACGCAATGCTAGCAAGCTAGCAACGCAAAGCTACCAAGCTAGAAACGCAAAACCAGCAAGTTAGCAACGAAAAACTAGCAAGCTAGGAACGCAAAACTACCAAGTTACTAACCCAAAAATAGCAAGCTAGCAACGCAAATTTAGAAAGATAGCAACGCAAATCTATCAATCTAGCATCCTAGCAACGCAAAGCTAGCAAGACGGCAACGCAAAGCTAGCAAGATAGCAAAGCATATCTTGAAAACTAG
>NW_019730423.1:0-871 GCF_002891405.2 Cryptotermes secundus | reverse complement strand
GATTTGCGTTGTTAACGTGCTAGATTTGCTTTGCTAGCTTGCTAGTTTGCGTTCCTAGTTTGCTAGCTTTGCTTTGCAAGCGTGCGAGATTTGCGTTGCTTGCTTTCCAGGTTTGCGTTGCTATCTTGCAAGCTGTGCTTTGCTAGTTTGCCAGCTTTGAGTTGCTAAGTTTCCAGCTTTCCGTTGCTAGCTTTGTAGCTTTGCGTTGATTGCTTTCTTGCTTTGCTTTGGTAGCTTGCTAGCTTTGAGTTGCTAGCTTGCTAGGTTTCGTTCTAGCTTGCTAGCTTTGCGTTGTTTTTTGCTATTTTTGCCTTGCTAGCTTGCTAGCTTTGCGTTGCTAGCTTGCTAGATTTGCGTTGCTAGCTTGCTATCTTATAAGATATGCGTTGCTAGCTTGCTATCTTGCAAGATTTGCTTTGCTAGCATGTTAGCTTTGCGTTGCTAGCTTGCCTGCTTTGCATTTCTATATTGCTAGATTTTCGTTGTTAGCTTCCCAGCTATGCATTGCTAGCTTGCCAACTTTGCTTTGCTAGCTTGATAGCTTTTCGTTTCTAGCTTGCTTGCTTTGCGTTTATAGCTTCCTAGCTTTGCGTTGATAGATTGCTAGCTTGGCGTTGCTATCTTTCTAACTTTGCTTTGTTAGCTTACCAGCTTTGCGTTGCTAGTTTGCCTGCTTTGCGTTTCTAGATAGCCAGCTTTGCGTTGTTAGCTTTCAAGCTATGCGTTGTTAGCTTGCCAGGTTTGCGTTTCTAGCTTGCAAGCTTTTCGTTACTAGCTTGCTAGATTAGCGTGGCAACTTGCTAACTTTACTTTGCTACATTGCTAACTTTCCGTTGCTAGCTTGGTAGCTTTGCGTTGCTAGCTTGCTAGC
>NW_019730422.1:0-654 GCF_002891405.2 Cryptotermes secundus | reverse complement strand
CACCTTCTCCCAGTAACTTGAGCACATCTCCAGGTACATCATCTCTTGTAGCCTTTCCCTTCCTCATTTCTATAAACTACAAGGCGTTATATCCCAGAAGATATTACCCTTCATAACCACCGGTGTGAGAACCTCAAATCCTACAAGCCCTCTAACAATCGGATTCTAAAATATCCTGACAGTGGTGTATAGCACACAGAATTACTAGATTTTTGGACTTTTCCCATCGTCTGGTATTCTAGAGAATAGAAAACACGACGTTTCGGAAAGTGGATCTGTTTCCGCCCTCAGATGAAGGGGGAGAAGACAGTTAGACAGTGAGGCCGCTTAGAAAGAGATAATCTAAATCTCTAGAATATCGGACGATGGAAAGATTCCAAGAACCTAGTAATTTCTCTAACAATCGTTTGGAGACCTGTTAGAGGAGGCTAGGCCGTGCCATACCTCAGGCGGATAGTCGCCGGCTCCCTACCGTGGCGGCCCTGGTTTGAGCCCGCGACAGGACATGTGGGATTTGTGGTGAACAAAGTGGCACTGGGGCAGGTTTTCTCCGACAACTTCTGTTTCCCCTGTCAATTCTTATTCCACCGACTGCTCCACATTCATAATCATCTATCATCCGGAACTGGTACAATAGGTTAATTAGTGGCCGAC
>NW_019730421.1:281-426 GCF_002891405.2 Cryptotermes secundus | reverse complement strand
CAGGGTGTTGAGGAGAATATTTGGACCGAAGAGGGATGAAGTGATGAGAAGTTGGAGAAAACTGCGTAATGAGGAACTTCATAATTTGTACTCTTCGCCAAGTGCAATTAGAATGATCAAGTCAAGAAAGATGAGATGGGCAGGG
>NW_019730421.1:0-223 GCF_002891405.2 Cryptotermes secundus | reverse complement strand
AATGTAGCAGGAATGGGGACAAAATAAATGTATATAGAATATCGGTAGGAAAGCCAGAAGAGAGAGGCCAAAACTTAGGTGGGTGGATAACAATAAAATGGATCTTAGAGAGATAGGATGTAGTGGTATGGAGTGGTTTGAACTGGTTCAGGATAGGGACCAGGGGAAGGCTTTTGTGAACAAGGTAATGAGCCTTCGGGTTCCATAAAATGCTGGGCAACTC
>NW_019730420.1:0-417 GCF_002891405.2 Cryptotermes secundus | reverse complement strand
CTTCCATGGAAACGCAATAACAGTGGCCCGTTGCTAGCATTTTTTCCTTCATCAGTGCAGTCGATCTGCTTTAGTTCATTCAAATAATCTGTATATATAAATGAAAATGTGAATGTTGGTTTGTTACTCTTCGAAGATCTATTATATACATGTCATACCTGTGACAGGTTGGTTGGTTGTTAAAGTATTAATTGTACTCAATATTAATATACTGTAACGTGTTATACGTCGTCCATCGAATACCAACAGATCGTTGCCTAGGAATAACCGTGGCAACGAACTGTTGAAACAGCGGAAATAATGCATTTCTGCGGCAGAAGAACGGGCTGACTGAGCCAGAGCAAGGCGTGGCCGGGCACAGCCAGTATATATATTGGGGCACGCGGTAGCGTAGTTGGTTGAGGCACTATGTTACAA
>NW_019730419.1:0-485 GCF_002891405.2 Cryptotermes secundus | reverse complement strand
ACGAGGCATGATTAGGCTTTCAGTTCTAAGCGATGGAACAAAAGGTACAAGGGAATCGCTTAAAATGAAGATTTAATACTCAAACAGTACGTATTACTCACTAAGCTCTTCTTCCCTTTCTTCACCCTTTGCAGCTGTTCGCTAATGGTGGAAAACATGGCCGCGTCACGTCACGTGACATTTCTGCTGCCATCTCTACGGAAGTGATCCCTAACTAAATGAGAAACGGCCACCAGCACCGACAACATAATCAATAAAATAGAATGTTACTATACCATCCTATGTGTTCCCATCCTGTCCTCTAAACCTATTCGGCATTCGAACCAACAGTTCACATGAATAGCAATAAATAATTTTGCAAAATCAGATATATATTTATATAAAGCAATCTTACGGCTGACATTAAGGACTTGGCATGTGATATTAAATAGACAGATAGATTATAAATAGATTAGAAACCATCCTGAATGTACTGCATAGTTCAA
>NW_019730418.1:0-450 GCF_002891405.2 Cryptotermes secundus | reverse complement strand
GACGTGATTGAGACTAGCTCATTCTGAGGGGCCCAACTGAGTGTCATCCCATCCCTTCACATGAGGACGGAAACAGATCCAGTTTTCTATTCTCTAGAATGCAGTACGATGGAAAATGTCCAAAAATCCAGTAAATCTGCTTGTGACAGCTGTTTATATAAACACACCCACNTAAGACAGATACATCTGACCGATATTCAGCGGGAGACGTATTGGGTTTGGATCACTAGACTTAAAGAAGTACTCATCATAAGAACTACAACAGTAAAAATACCAATGACGTGTGTGTACATGAGGACGCCGGGTCAGGAATAGCTCAGAAAATGAAAATATTCAAAATATTTAGACGAGTTCTCAGCGGAAGTATCGCATGCAATGACGCTCCTCACATTTTACATAGAGTCGATTCAACATACTATTTCATATGTAACTGCTGTCCATATGTGCAGA
>NW_019730417.1:325-411 GCF_002891405.2 Cryptotermes secundus | reverse complement strand
AGCAACAAAAAGCTAGCCAGCTAGAAAAGCAATGCTAGCAAGATAGAAACGAAAACATAGCAAGTAAGAAACGCAAAGCAAGCAAG
>NW_019730417.1:0-287 GCF_002891405.2 Cryptotermes secundus | reverse complement strand
ACGCAAATTTAGCGAGCTAGCAAAGCAATGCTAGCAAGCTGTTAACGCAAATCTAGCAAGCTACGAAGCTAGAAATGTAAAGCTAGCATGCAAGCAACACAAATCTAGAAAGCTAGCAAAGCAAAGCTAGCAAATTAGCAACGCAAAGCTAGCAAGTTAGCAAAGCAGAGCTAGCAAGCTAGAAAACAACGCTAGCAAGCTAGCAAAGCAAATCTAGGAAGCTAGGAACGCAAAATATCAATCTAGCAACGCAGAGCTAGCATGCAAGAAACGCAAAGCAAGCAAGC
>NW_019730416.1:0-707 GCF_002891405.2 Cryptotermes secundus | reverse complement strand
GATTTGCGTTGCTAGCTTGCTATTTTTGCGTTTCTAGCTTGGTAGTTTTGCGTTGTTGGCTTGCTGGCTTTCCGTTGCTAGCTTACCAGCATTTCGTTTCTAACTTGCCAAGTTTGCGTTTCTAGCTTGCCAGCTTTGCGTTCCTAGAATTATAGCTTTGCGTTGTTAGCTTGCTACCTTTGCATTGCTAGCTTGCTCTCTTTGCCTTGCTAGGTTGCTAGCTTAGCGTTCCTAGCTTGCTAGCTTTGCGTTGCTAGCTTGCTCTCTTTGCCTTGCTAGGTTGCTAGCTTAGCGTTCCTAGCTTGCTAGCTTTGTGTTGCTAGCTTGCTAGCTTTACNTTACTTTGCTAACATGCTAACTTTGTGTTGCTAGCCTGCCAGCTTTGCGTTGCTATCTTGCCAGCCGTGCGATGCTACCTTGCCAGCTGTGCGTTGCTATCTTGCCAAGTATGCGTTGCAATCTTTCCAGCTTTGCGTAGCTATCTTGCTAGATTTACATTTATAGCTTGCTATCTATGCGTATATAGCTTGCTAGCTTTGTGTTGTTAGCTTGCTAGCATTGCGTTGCTAGCTTGCTAGCTTTGCTTTGACAGCTTGCCAGTTTTGCGTTCCTAGTATGCCTGGTTTTTGCGTTTCAAGCTTGGTAGCTTTGCGTTGCTTCCATGCTCGTTGGCGTTGAGATCCTTGCTTGCAAGCTTTCGTTTCTAG
>NW_019730415.1:0-942 GCF_002891405.2 Cryptotermes secundus | reverse complement strand
CAAAATATTGCAGATATGCTTAAGAATGTCTTATAACTTTGCATATGTTTCTAACTGCTGTTCAGCTCTCCGTCAGCTCAATAAAATCATAATGATAATATTACCGCCAAACATAACGCTTTTATTATTAATAACTCACTGCCATGTGCATGTGTTTAATATTGTCTTATTATTTTGAGCGTCACACAGCAGAGATGCTTCACTGCAGAATTTCCGTCATCTGTGACGGTGCCTACTTCCGAGACACATACTCGTAATGGCGGATAATAAAGAGAGTCTGTGATAAATTCGCGAGCCATTCTATAGAACATTCATTTTCCTGTTTTATGCGCTCCAGACGTACAAAGTTTCTTCTTTGTGGGTTATTTTACGACTGTGTTAGTACATAGACTGTACAGCGCCTAAAGGTAAATTGATTGATGGAATGGAAAGGATTTGGATGGTAATGTTCGTGACCAAATCAGGGTACTATTCCTGTGTCTTTCTGGAGGTACTGAGAGAAGTCACCAAAACCTGTCATGATACCCAGTGTACTGCTTGTTTTTCGAAACGAACACCTGTCGAATACAATTCTAGAGACACAATGATGTCTTCTCGTCAGTGTCATTAAGTTGTGGATGTCCAGCGTGTCAGAGTCTGTCTCTGTCTCCATTACGAGATGTTGAAATGATTAGTATTGCATTCGCTGACGTGTTACAGACTTTCAATGCCTCTGAAACGTCAGATACCCCCTCCGCAAAAAACACTGTTGATCGTAAGAGTTCTCTCTCGAAATTGTTGACGTGAAAACTACAAAATATATGCAAGTCTGGAGGGTTGAGCTCTGGACCGAATTGCTCGGTACTTGAGTTTTCTATTTAAAACACACAGTTAACCAAACTTCTTCGTGAACATAAATAAGGACTGTGTCTTAAGACCTGTTCCTTTAAAGCTCAAGTTTTC
>NW_019730414.1:0-510 GCF_002891405.2 Cryptotermes secundus | reverse complement strand
ATAGGGTTGTGAGACGGTGAGGGTCCCACATATGTATATGTATATGTATATTCCTAGCTTGAGCAAGTCGACACTGGCTGCTACAAATTCTTAGTGAGCCCGAATGTTTGACCCACCAGGTTCGAATTTCGCTCGGGGTGTTCTAGTTCCGCGCGCAGAGACAAACTTACGAGAGAATGATCCCAGTTGCAAAATGCCGCCACATAACTGAACGGGACCCAGATAGCCTCTAAGGCTTAGGAAGCCTGGGGAGATTAGGAAATAGTCCAACAGTTTTAGGCCAATTCGAAACTGGAATCAAAATTTCGGAGACTGTAACCGTCTCCATCGTCGCGGCATAACGTGGCCAACAATCAATGTTGGTTCAGATCCGCGCGGCTGTATCAGAAGACAGTATATAATGAGGTCATGCAATAAATGCTGACGACTCACTTACCCTGGACCGCTTAGGAAAGAGGGCCAGGAATCTGACTATATACCGATACCATGGAGTTAAAGCTTTAACGTTAA
>NW_019730413.1:0-441 GCF_002891405.2 Cryptotermes secundus | reverse complement strand
TTACTCATGACAGCTGCAAAAGAAATATCAAAATATAGGTTAGATATAGCGGGAGCACAGGAAGTCAGATGGGACAGAGGTGGCACCAAACCTGCAGGCAAATATATATTTTTATGGTGAAAGTGTAATGACAGTCATGAATTGGGTACAGCTTTTTGTGCTTAAGAGAATCAAATCAGCAGTTAAGGTGGTAGAGTGTTTTATTGTTGTCATCTGTCAATTCTCATGGCCAAAGAAACAACATTTTATGACAAGTTTGTGTTAATTTTTATTATACATTGTTTGGGTGGTTTTGTAAATGGTTGTACAGACTATGACAGGTTGGTATATTGTGCACACATGGAAGAATGAGAAATGCATACAAAGATTTGTACAGAAAATCTGAAAGAAAAGACTACTTGGGAGACCTGTGTACAGCTGGAAGGATACTCTTATGATAGA
>NW_019730412.1:0-611 GCF_002891405.2 Cryptotermes secundus | reverse complement strand
CGGAACCCATTATTTACCGGCGCCTTAACTTGATACACGTGACAGTATAAATCGCAAGGTATTGCTCGAATCTGATTCAAGCAGGAGTCGAAACGTTGCGCTCTGAGATCTCAAAACGTATTAATGCTACGTTGAATGAGGAAGAATTGTNGCAATATCAGTTTAGATGATTTGTCGTCCCCAGAATGCAGGTCAAAGCTATAACATAGAGATTGTGAATAGATCCTGCGAGAACGCGGCAAGGTTCAATTATTTGGGAACCATAGTATGAAATCAAGATTAGATTCATGAGGAAATAAAGAGGGGATTTAATTCGGGTAATTCTGTTTACATTCAATTCAGAACGTTTTGTCTTTTCGCCTTCTGTCTAAAAATGTAGAAATTAAAATACACAGAATCTGATTTTGTGTGTCGTTTTGTATGGGTGTGAATCTCGGTCCCTGGCATTGAGGAAAGAGATATAGAAAGAAGGCATTTGAGATCCGTTTGCTGAGGAGAACATCTGGATTGATCAGGGATTATACGATAGGGATTTGGAGTAGCCTGCATAATGAGAAACTTAATGACTTGTACAATTCGCCAGGTATAATTAGATCGAGGAAGTGAAGAAC
>NW_019730411.1:0-1405 GCF_002891405.2 Cryptotermes secundus | reverse complement strand
AGAAAACCCGCCCCAGCGCCATTTTTTCCACCACAAATCCCACTTAACCAGATCCGGGATTGAACCAGGGTCGCCGTGGTGGGAAGCCAGCGACTAACCGCTTGGGCTATGGCGCGACCGTATGAGACAATAAAGTAAGGTAAAACTATCCCTGTAGACGGCCGTGGAGGCCCATAGGGTTGCGAGACGTCGAGGCTCCAACGTTTTATAGACAAGCGGTTCACTGAAGGCGGTTGACAACTGTATGGGCCTCCACGGCCTTTTATACGGATAGCTTCATTTTTTATATTATGGGGGGGATATGATAACACGTATTTATCCTAGAGCGACAATTCTTATAACAAGTTACAAATTTTACGTAACTACTACAAGAATTTTCATTTTTTTTAACTGTATATATGTTCAAGCAGAGAGAAGAATGTGTGTTCCTATTTAATAGCAAGAAAATTTAAGGGCTCCTCTGTCATAACCTATGAACCTACAAGCCTAAGGAGGCTAGATCCAAGATACGTACGTGGGGGTCTATGTAAAATCTGCACAAACGGAAGGTCAAGGACTAAGTTTATTTCAAATGTTAAACATTTAAAAATATTAGAAGAATCTCTTATATGCTGCTTTCTATCACCGAAACGCAGTTTGCTGTATAATGCTATATACCTACTAAATCTATTTCATCATTAGCTCCTTGTGTAGTCTCGTAAATTTTTTAGTCTACAATGTTCCTAACGCCACTACACATCACGCATCTAATCCAATAAGGTAAAGTGAAGTAAATGTAGGGTAATTCTGATGTTATAGTTAAAAGCAACAGTATTGTATTGCAGTTTCGGAAACAAAAATCATTTTCCGTTTTTCTACAATACTTTTCAATACTCGTGCTGAATGCAAGGAGTGTGATGGGTGACTTCACATTAAAATTACAAATGTAAATAATAATAATAATAATAATAATAATAATAAGACAGAAATCTTCGTAGCTGCTAATCCACTTAAATATAAATTTTTTTTAATCTCCTTTATTGACAATCAGATACTACAATCTTTCAGTCAATTTGCTGTCTTGTGTACAATTAGTTAGGAATTGTACACTTCAGTGGCTTGAGTGGGTCACTTCCATCGACGCGTCCCTCAGCTTTTTAGG
Organism: Cryptotermes secundus; assembly: GCF_002891405.2. Lineage (NCBI taxonomy): Eukaryota > Metazoa > Arthropoda > Insecta > Blattodea > Kalotermitidae > Cryptotermes > Cryptotermes secundus. The sequence continues at coordinate 264 of NW_019730411.1, read as the reverse complement.
TCTTCTGGCCACTTTCGTCCAATTCTTCTGTGGTCGTGATGCAGTAAGAGTGGTTGGAGCAGTGGGTTTGGGTGGTTAGCTAATTTGCTGAAGTGTTTGCTGTTGTGTCCTTTGATGACTTCTGTGACGTATGGAATTTTGAGGTCGGTGTGAATGGTGGTTAGACACGTACCATGGCGCTTTTACGAGGAGACGAAGAATTTTTTATTGAGTTCGTTGGAGATCTATATTTGTTTTGCTGGCGCATCCCCAGAGTTGGGTTCC
>NW_019730410.1:0-946 GCF_002891405.2 Cryptotermes secundus | reverse complement strand
TGAATTCTGAGATCACTTCTACTGTACAGTAATTTTTTGTCATATAATTTTATTTTTGCTTCACACCCTTCTCGGAGACACGGTACTCTTAGTCAGCTGTTCCATACATATTGTAGCCAGTCCTCCACNTTTGGCACATGATCATTACCTCCATAGGAATCTAGCTGTATCTTGCGCATAGATTGCCAATTCAGTATCACATTTGGCAGTAGTACTGAGCTGTCTGCCAACTCTGTCAACATTACAGCCACTTCAACTTTTACACCAGCAGCATCAATTGAGTAGGTGGGTGACATATTGAAATACACTGGCACTTCATTGGCATTGCCTTTAAGTGTGTTGCTGTATCTCTGAAAAACACAAATATCTTGAAATAAAACTGCAAATTATGTGACAACATCTCTGTATGAACATTGAGAACTTGTCACCACTGATGTCACACCTAGACTTACTTATTTATAAAGCTGAGCCCTTCTTGAGGAGAAGCCAAGTCTGTAGCTAACCAGGAATTTCCCAGCATTTTATGGAACATGAATGTTCTTTACCGTGTTCACAAGAGCCCTCCACTGGTCCCTATCCTGAGCCAGATCTATCCAATCAATTCCATCCTATCCCTCCAAGATCCATTTTAATATTGTTCACCCACCTACGCCTTGGTCTTCCCTGTGGTCTCCTTCCTTCTGGCTTTACCACCAATATCCTATAGGCATTCCTCGTCTCCCCCATTCGTGCTACATGCCCTGCCCAACTCATCCNATTCTAATGATACTTGGAGAAGAGTACAAGTTATAAAGCTCCTCATTATGCAGTTTTCTACAAATTTCTGTCACTTCATCCCTCTTCAGTCTAAATATTCTCTTCAGCACACTGTTCTCAAATACTCTCAGTCTACGTTCGTCCCTTAATGTCAGAGATCAAGATTCACACCCATACAGAACCACAGGCA
>NW_019730409.1:0-738 GCF_002891405.2 Cryptotermes secundus | reverse complement strand
TGCTCTGTAAGTGTTTAATAAATACAATTACAAGTCAAAACCCCGTATATAGTGACTCTATCACGCACTAAGTCATCTCAGTCTGCTGTATCTTTACTGGTTGTCGCCTGGTTGTCCAGTGGTTTTTGTCTTTGTTGAATTTGACAAGACAAAATATACGTAATCGTATTGGGAGACATGACCAGAGCCGCGTTGTAACGGATTCCGCGTTATAAAGAGGGCCTAATGTATACTGAAGATCTTGTTTGCCTTCCCTCACACACATTCACAGTGTGATGCCTAGATACAGGGGCAACACTATACCATCTTCAATCCTTGCACTGGGCAACGTTACTATTAATGGCGTGACAACTTCTACACTCCTATTATTTTATTCCAGATCTTCAAGGCTAGTACAGTCTTCCAAGAGACTTCCTCGCGAAAATTCTGCAATTATTTATTTTTCCTTGTTCAAAATACACCGGACTAGAGAACCGAAATTAAGGGCCGTTGGGATTCGTTGCGCTGACCACGCGACATCCTCTATCCGCTAAAGTTGGCACTAACTTCACCGACAAGCGGCGGTCGCCTGATCGGTATAGTTCGCTTGCGGACTAAAGCCACGGATTCCAAGATACATGTCAAGAACAGTCCATATATCCTTAACAATCCTGTAAATATAAGTATCCGCCCGTTGTGTACAAGACTGTACCAAGCTAGAACATATCACCTCTGAAATATCTGGCACAGTATCCATAC
>NW_019730408.1:4075-5405 GCF_002891405.2 Cryptotermes secundus | reverse complement strand
CGCAGTACAAGGGACTTAGTCCCATCTCACTAGCAATAAAAAAACTGAATATTTCAACTTAATTAAAAAATTAATTGGTAGAGTAATAGGTACAGCAGATCTTTTGTAACTCCAACCTGAGGGTTAAAACAGTTTACTCGGGTTCCATCCAAGTGTCCTGTCAGAGTTAACTCCAACTGCGGATCGAGATTATGGACATGTGCTGACGGCACACCTCAGGAACTGGGACAGATGCGTATGGAACATTGATGGAATTATGATTGAATAGGAAACCCAGGATGTCCCAACACCATTTCTCCCGCCACAAATTCCGGTTTAATTGCTTCGGGACTGATCCCCGCCCTCCTCGTTAAGGAGCCGACTGCGCCTCCGCTCTGGCCACCAGACAGCAATACAGTTAAACAAGGCCGCACTGATCACCCAGACATAGAATGGCTGGAATATGACTTGCTTATCATAACATCCACACACAATACGCAGGTGAAGAGGACTTACAAGCTAGGGGCTAAACGCAACCACGACAACGGAAAACAACACGCGAACACCCAGGCCGCTACGGTATAAGAATCCAAAGGGATATCGAACTATATCATTTGGACAAGCAGACGACGCCCCTAGAATAGGTGTAAAAAAGAATTTGACAAAATTTTAACGGAAAAATGTAATGAATTCAATTTAAAGTAAATTAGAGTGTATGGAATTTTATGTTAACTAAGTTGTCGGCTTGTAGCACGAATGGGGGAGAAAAGGAATGCATATAGGATATTGGTGGGAGAGCCAGAAGGAAAGAGACCACTGGGAAGACCAAGGTGTAGGTGGGTGGACAATATTGAAATGGATCTTAGAGAGATAGGATAGGATGGTATGGATTGGATTGATCTGGCTCAGGATAGGGACCAGTGGAGGGCTCTTGTGAACACGGTAATAAACCTTCGGGTTCCATAAAATGCTGGGAAATTCTTAAGTAAGTGCAGAATTGACGGCTCCTCCAGATGGGCTCAGCTCCATGAGTAAGTAAGTAAGTAAGTAAGTAATTTATTGATTATAATACCCAATATTTTAAATAATGACATATCACAGTTGTATGTGATATGAAAAGTGGACATTCCGTACAGTGGAACAGTTTTAAAGTAGCTGAGACATGGCCGTTTGAGGCCGAAACATGTTGTGAAGGGAAGGAGTGGTAGAACTAGTTGCACTGTTGACGGAATTGTAGTGTATATCAATGATATATTAATGTAGCAGGTTGCTTAAATACAATATTTCATGTCTTGTACTGTTCAGATTATCCCTATTTATATCGCTTGGATCCTGTAACCAGTGCAATTTG
>NW_019730408.1:0-1094 GCF_002891405.2 Cryptotermes secundus | reverse complement strand
AAGTACCAGGAATATTCTTAGGGGTAAACGGCGGTCGGCGCGTTAGGCTGACAACCTTGCCGCCATCTGTGAGCCGATTGTCTAGAAAATGTGGGAGCCTCGACGTCTCACAACCCTATGGGCCTCCATGGCCTGTTACAAGGATAGCTTTACTTTTTACTCTTTTACCAGGAATAGAACGCATAAGAAGCATACCTTCTCTTCTGTTCATCTGGCATTACAGTTCAATGACCCAGTCCTCACAATTACTGATTCAGTATCTTCCTCGGAGTGCACAGCAGTATTACATTATTTTGTATACCCGGTACGCGCGTCCCCATCAGTAGGCCCTACTAGTTTGCATATTTGCATCTCTTAATGATGAAAGCGTTTATACCCTAAGCGGGCTACGAAAATGCAAATTCGGGAACTAATATTGTCAACATCGCCTCATTACAAAGACAGGCCCCATTAAACGCCCATGTCCCTTCCTCCCTGCACAAACATGGCAACTAGGGAACTGGTGTGTGGTGGCACTCCGGCGTGTGTTCTGTGTTTACCTGCTTTCCATACACAGGTGTGCTCATTGCTGGGACCTGCGCCAGCCATTTTAGTTGGGATATTTGTCCGTTATTTAGAACACATCATTAACATCCAAAAGAACATGGCCTTGTCGATTAATGCTGTTATATGTACTCGTATGTCATGTTAATAGTTCACAGTATAAAGTTGAATATCAATGGTAACCCAACAGACCTCAGTTTGGTGCACCGGCAAATGAAGTTTATTACAGAAGAAGTGTACGCAATAAACTAAATTACCTAGACCTATCTCTCTATAGTTCTACAGTGCCTTTTGTTGGACTTCGGTCGCTCTTTCAGTTTCTCAATCCTATACACAGTAAGTAGGACTCCCTGGACGGGGAATCAGCCCGTCCAAGGAGTGGATGTATCCCAAGTTTTGGTAGCCTCGGCACTAGCTCGAGGTAAGTGGTCAGCTTCGCGCCATGATGCAGTGTAAACCTGTCGGAACCTGGAACCACATATCAGTAAGGTAGTTACTGAAACGCATAAGCTGCCTCCGTAGTCTAGGGGTAACGTTCCCACCTCATGACT
>NW_019730407.1:0-431 GCF_002891405.2 Cryptotermes secundus | reverse complement strand
ATGAAATTATGATGAAAGAAAGAAAGAAGAAACATTTATGCGGATGTCTGTTATTATGACAAACGGTCACTCGGTCCATGAGGTGACTGAAGACACTGTGTAGTTCACCTTAACTTTACGTCATTCCGGCGGACACTACATTAAAATAGGAATTTCGTCACCAAGAGGTATGAATGACCAAATCCAATGGGTATTACTGCCATAGTACCTGTACGTTTCGCCCTGGATCTTCAGATGTGAACCTGCCTCACTCTAATACAGTACAGGTATTAGATGCCGAAACGTGTGTTGCTAATTTAATCTATTTTAATAATTTCCCTTAATTGCTTATTGTGAAGCATTTGTACTAGTGTATCATACATAATGCACCAATCAGTGGTCACGCTGTCTAAAGCACGAACTGCCTTCGCCCCCTCAAACTGGGATTGTGG
>NW_019730406.1:327-436 GCF_002891405.2 Cryptotermes secundus | reverse complement strand
CGTTGCTAACTTGGTAGATTTGCGTTGCTAGCTTGTTAGCTTTGCATTGCTAGCTTTCTTGTTTTGCTTTGCTAGCTTGATAACTTTGCGTTGCTTTCTTGGTAGATTT
>NW_019730406.1:0-157 GCF_002891405.2 Cryptotermes secundus | reverse complement strand
TTGCTAGCTTGCGAGCTTTTCGTTGCTATCTTGTAGATTTGCGTGGCTAGCTTTCTAGCTTTGGGTTGCTAGCTTGCTAGCTTACGATTGCTAGCTTGCTAGCATTGCGTTCCTAGCATTCTAGATTTGCGTTTCTAGCTTGCTAGCTTTGCGTTGC
>NW_019730405.1:0-1090 GCF_002891405.2 Cryptotermes secundus | reverse complement strand
TTTGATGATGTTATAACCAAGTTCTACTGTATTTATGTTTTTAGGTAGACAGAAAATTCTGAACTGAACGATAGCAAGCGTTCCCTGATTTCAGTCTCATAATTTCTTCATGAATTTATAAAAGTAAAACTTATAGCCACCAACTTCTTTATTAGAACCTGTAAACTTTTATTTTCAGGAATTACTTAAACTGTTCATGATATCACCAGATGAGAAATCACCAAAGAAAAGAATTTGGGATTCATTTCCTAGTGATGTTCAAGAAATAATGGCTCCTCTTCTTTCATCATATTACAAGAAATCTGTAGGACCGACTGTACAGATGCCTCATCCCATAATTGGGTTTGTATACTGTTCACATACATTATTGTAATGGTTGTTATATTATATTTAAGCATCCTGTTGCACTATGCACTTCTATATGGAATAATACAAATGCCGTTGTGAATGCAACACTCATTGCAGTGTGACAGCTACATAGTGAAAAATACACCTGATGATGGCCAGTTACGGCCGAAACATGTAGTGTGGAGGAAGAAAAGACAAAGAACTACAACCAAATAAATTGTTGCATTCACAACGGCATTTATATTATTACATATAGAATTCTAATGGTTCTTTACAATTTAACATTCCAGTCCAACTGGCATGACACAGATATTAATGTTTTGCATTGAGGTTGCAGTTTAAAGTGAGATTTATCTTTCAGATCAAAATATGGCATGACATTGAATGACTGGGCCTGTAATTGGACATTCACAGTGTTGGAAAGCATTAATACTCCCTTTATTCAGGCAGTGTTTGAAGCCTGTACAATAAGTCTGAAACGAGATTTACAGACACTGCTATTCTTCATGCCGTACATTCTGTGTAAGTCCTATTGTGTTTTATGAATTGTCTACACAACACTCATAGATGGTATATTAATTACAGCTAACTATTTTCTTTTATTTTCTTAAAATAACAACCCCCTCCACCCATGTTTTGATCAAATATTGATCTTCACAGTGTGAACATTTACAAATAAAATAAGTATGGATTAATAAATTTTATTTTGTTGGAAGCTGGATTCAGTTTCAGTGAGTTACTT
>NW_019730404.1:0-507 GCF_002891405.2 Cryptotermes secundus | reverse complement strand
CACAGAGTCCGGGTAAGGCCAATTGTATTTTATGGACCTATACACAATTTGTAACTATTTTACAATAAAAAGCATTTATTGTAGATATCCACACGACATCGGTCAAAGCAGACTTCTGCAGCAGACCATGCCTTCATCTATTTTACCACTCCAAAACGGCAGATAGTATCTTGAACGTTTGTAGGCGTGACCACTGCCAAGTTTAAGCCTCTTATACTTTCAGTGCTCACCAACTACGAGTGCCAGAAAACACCGCTTCCAGTAGTTCTGTTGTTGCGTGTATATTCGTTGCCTTTGGAACGTCTTTATACAGCCGTTGCCTAGCAATGAATGTCTCCTCTCCTTCCTCTTTTCCGGCCTTCAGGCATCATGTCACAATACATATGACTAAGCGCAGACAAAGCTCTAATTGAGAGCGGCACGTTATGAAGGCTCCGAGAGCCGTCAGGTTCATGAGTCCCATGGGACACGTAACCACGAATCACTGTGCTGGCGAGGGCCAACAGC
>NW_019730403.1:0-1024 GCF_002891405.2 Cryptotermes secundus | reverse complement strand
TCCGTCGTCGATCTTCCTTGATGATTTCACGATTTTTTTCAACATATTCATGTGTTCGGGCCATTGCAAAAACGGCGGTCACACAAAACAGTTGTCACTATGNGTCGAAACTAGTCCTTACCTTCTGAAGCAACGGTAGTCGGCTTATCGACTCAGGAATGTTAGCTCTATGCGCTCATAGCGGCAAAACGCGGTACTACAAAAGCTCTGCCCACAAAAAAATTAGTTTGGTTTCTTTTGGGTACCCCATCATATATTCTTACGGTCATTAGAGAGGAGAAAATCTAAATTTCGCGCTTACTGATTTAAAGACCGTAAAAGTTTTATTCATTGCCGTTACACTGGAGACATGATTTGAGATAACAACTCTCTCTACGATAATGATTTTAGTTCTAATTCAGGTAGCACTGATATTGATTTGGGAAACTGTTGAACTGTTCTAAAAATACTTTTTATCTCAGTCTGTAACACACAAACCGAACAGATCATGAACATCGCTACGGTAACTTATGCTTCGCTAATATGAACAATCACTGGGTTAGCTCCTTCTAAGGGGCCCAACTGTGTAGGTGTCTTCCTTCCTCACCTAAAGACGGAAGTAGATCCAGTTTCCGAAATGTCGTGTTTTCTATTTCCTAGAATTACGGACGATGGAAAACGTCCAAAAACACAAACATTCTGTGTGTTATCCACCATCGTCAGAACCCTTAGGATGTACTTGTATAGTGTAAAAGAAGGTAAAATCCCCTGAAACGTATGCAGCCTCTCAGAACATTTGTGACCCTTAGTGCCAAAAGAAAACTTTTCAGAACATTGGTGTGTTAACAAAATATGATCAGATTGAACCCATCTATCTACCACAGAACGTTGTAATATACGAGTATACTTACGTATTTACACTCTGTATAGTAAGAATGTTGGCGTGTGAAGAAATAACATATTGAAGCTGACGAAGTATCTGCATATCTGTTTAAAGATCGTTACTCATTTGTAAGAGAAAAAAAGTGTAAGTGTGTTTGTGTGG
>NW_019730402.1:0-529 GCF_002891405.2 Cryptotermes secundus | reverse complement strand
CCAGCTTTGCGTTGCTAGCTTGCCACTTTTGCGTTATTATCTTGCAAGTTTGGGTTGCTAGCTTGCCAACCTTGCGTAGCTATCTTCCTAGATTGGCATTGCTAGCTTGCTCTTTTGCGTTGCTATGTTGCCAACATTGCGTTGCTTGCATGCTAGATTTGCGTTGCTATCTTGCTAGATTTGCGTTGCTAACTTCCTAGCTTTGCATTCTAGCTTGCAAGCTATGAGTTGCTAGCTTGCTAGCTTGCTAGATTTGCGTAAGTAGCTTGCTAGTTTTGAATTGCTACCTTGCTAGATTTTCTTTGCTAGCTTGCTATCTTTGCGTTGCTATCTTGTTATCTTTCAGTTGCTAGCTTGTTAGCTTTCAGTTGCTAGCTTGCTACTTCTGCGTTGCTTGTTTTCTAACTTTACGTTGCAAATTTGCTAGCTTGGCGTTGCTAAATTGGTAGCTTTGCTTTGCTAGCTTGCTATCTATGTGTTGCTTGCTTGACAGTTTTGCGTTGCTATTTTGCCAGCAGTGCGTTGCTAG
>NW_019730401.1:0-476 GCF_002891405.2 Cryptotermes secundus | reverse complement strand
TGACAGGAATTTGGATCATTATGGCGATCAGAAGAATGACTAAGTATGGTAGAAAATGAGCAGAGTCATTTATTTATGTCTTAGCTGAATCTGAAGACATTATACTATTATGACTCAAGGGGAAAGACAAATTGCTATCCAATACACGCAAACTGACGGAAATATGTGAACAAACATTTTAATATGCTACATATGTAAAGAATCGTGACGGAATATTAACATTTGTTACGCAACGGCTCCGTAAACACTGCCTAAAAGCCGGAATAGAAGAAGAAGTGAAAGTCATTTTGCTAGGCAACAGTTCGCTAGCACCTGTTTCTGCGGCAATGAATATTTGCAATGACATTCCAGCGACAGCAAACTGAATAACAGAGGACAAATAACTGTTCGAAATGGTCACTTATATTCGGGCCGCGTGGTAGTTTTAAAAGGGATTTTATTCCTGAATTCGGAGCAGTGAGAAATTCTTCAGAGAG
>NW_019730400.1:376-456 GCF_002891405.2 Cryptotermes secundus | reverse complement strand
CTCAGTACAACTCTGCGGTAGCCACACTAGAACTCTTGATACCCTCATTAGAACTGGCTGTGAATAGCCTTCGCTTCTCC
>NW_019730400.1:0-274 GCF_002891405.2 Cryptotermes secundus | reverse complement strand
ATTAGCGTGACGTCGCCGCTGTTGATTCGCGTTGCCTAGCGACCGCGATATCCCTCGGTGACGTCACCGCGGAGGGGAGTGGCGGGGCGGGAACTCGCCTATTAACGTAAGAACGCGAGCGTTACGCCACCGCCACGCACCGCTGGGGAGGTAGGGGTCAACATGTCACAATATGTTCAAATCGAGAAGGAATTCTTGGTTAAAATTGAATGAATTAGGTTGAAGAAATTCAAAATTATTATAGAATTCTTTAATTTATAATGAAATCACTCAA
>NW_019730399.1:0-783 GCF_002891405.2 Cryptotermes secundus | reverse complement strand
GATAGTAGACCTCCATCAAATTAAGTTGCGGGAACTTCCTTCTTCAGAGTTTGAATTTCATTATTCGATAATCATTCCAACATTCGATACGCCCTACTACAAGGGAGAGTCAGTAAATACGTCACAAATATGTATAAAACGTACAATACTTGATATACGAAAATAGAAAAAAAAACACTTATTTTTCGACATATCCTCCATAAACGTTGATCCATTTGTCCCATTGCTCTACCAATGCGTCGAAATCCGAATCATAGAAGTCCCTTTGACTACTGTCTCAGCCACTTCCGCACTTCGTTTCAAACTTTTCGTCATCAGCGAAACGTGTGCCACCAAGATGGAACCACTTTACGCGACAAACACTTCTCACCCTAAACAGGAAATATTTATTTACGAACAACAACCATTTTGACTACTGAAACCGGCCTCTGACCATGAGCCTGCGCGTCTGTTACATAGACTGTCATGAAGCTGGACTGTGCTGCTATCTATTAGTACAAATAGAAAGCCTTTTACGTCCATTAAAGCTGTTTTACAGCCATCTGTGACCTATTTACTGACACAATCGTGTAAGCCTACAGTCTGAGCTACCGACATCGTCGTTAAAGAAACCATAGATAAAGAATCCTAACTTCTGGGTTGCGACACCGTGCAGTCTGATATGTCTGCCAGCACTTCGCAATAACGTACGCTTCCATCTTCAGGACCGAACACTAAATACGCCACACAACAAGTAACGTAACCGCTGGGTTGGAGGTTCTTACGGCGGTTCCTATGAACAGT
>NW_019730398.1:0-1306 GCF_002891405.2 Cryptotermes secundus | reverse complement strand
ATTACTGGGGATTTCGACGTAATAGATTAACTACTGATAAGGTTTTGTGTATTTATCAGATACTGGAGAAAAAATGGGAATACAGTTAGACAGTAAAAGNGCTGGGTGATGTCTGTTGACACCCTAAAATAACAGAGGGCTCTGTTCCTTATGACAACTATCTAGTCGGTTCAAAGATGGTGGTTAGGTTGTCAGCCTTACGCGCCGGCCGCGCTTTACTCCCCAGGAAGACTATTCAATTAATTCCTGGTACTCATTTCTGTTAGAGGCTGAGTAAACCCCCTGTGCCTAGTGCGGCTGGAAGGATTAGGTCAACTGAACAAAATTCAATGACCTCATCGCGACTTGAACCCACGACCTTCCTGCTTGTATCATAGCCCCTCAACCAACTACGCTACCGCGTACATCAGCTTTTCGTAGACTCCAAGAAAGCCTATGATTCAGTTAGGAGAAAAATACTGTACAATGTTCCGATAGATTTTGGGATACCCATGAAACTACTTAGGTTGATTAAAATGTAAATAAGAACTAAAAGTTTGTGATCGTATATTTTCCTTACTGTTAGTTGGGTGGGACTAAGTCCCTTGTACTGCGGCCACTTCTGGCCTATTGTGCCAACCCGAGATGATAGGTGAGGGTGATTGTTGAGCAATTGGTGGAATGAAGAATGGCAGGGAAACCGAAGTACTCGGAGAAAACCTGCCCCAGAGCCACTTTGTCCACTGCAAATCCCACTTGACAAGACCCGGGATCGAACCCCGGCAGCCGCGGTGGGAAGCCAGCGACTAACTGCTTGAGGTATGGAGCGGCCTCGATGGTACATTAGTGCAAATATTATGTTTCTAGACATTATCCATCGTGTGTTCTTAATAAAGAGAATGTCCAGAAACAAAATATTTGTACTGATTAAAATGTGACTATACCAAACGTATAATGAAGCCCGTATATGTAAATATTTATTTGAAAATTTTCCAATCCAGAATGGTCTAAAACAAGGAGATGTTTTATCACAATTTGTTTTCAACGTTGCTTTAGGATATACCATCAGGAAGGTTTAGGAAAGCCAGGTGTGCCTGAAATTAAGTGAGACACATCAGCTACAGGTCCCAGATGATGTGAATTACTTGGTGACAATACAGATATCATGAAGAAAAACACACAATCTTTAACTGATGCTAATAAGGAGGTTAGTCTACAAGTAAACACAGAGAAAAATAAGTTTCTGTTAATTCTGAAGGGTTCTGACGATGGTGGATGGCATACAGAATTACTGGGGTTTTGGACTTTTTCCATCCTCCGGAATTCT
>NW_019730397.1:0-278 GCF_002891405.2 Cryptotermes secundus | reverse complement strand
TGATATGTTCAGTTTTCCAGGTGCCTCGCAAAAAAACAAGAGACCCTGACAGCACAGCGACCTGTGACGGCAACAGCCCAGCGCCCTGTGACAGCAACAGAACAGCGTCCTGTGACGCCTGTGACGGCGACAACCCAGCGCCCTGTGACAGCAACAGAACAGCGCCCTGTGACGCCTGTGATGGCAACAGCACAGCGACCTGTGAGGGTGACAGCAATGCGACCTCTGACGGTGACAGTACTGCAGCCTGTGACGGTGACAGCACAGCGCCCTGTGAC
>NW_019730396.1:0-547 GCF_002891405.2 Cryptotermes secundus | reverse complement strand
AGGTACAAACACGTGAAGTGTTGCTTGAATGTATTCTGGACGTGATAATGACAATAAGGAACTGCGAAATGCTACAAGCGCGGTTCATACGCGTGCGACGTGTTGTGTTGACGTGCAGGGAAACATTTCTGAAAATCTTATGTAAATCCAGTCGTCTTCTAAAGCACTACAGTTTAAAGGAAACATTGATAGAAAGGGTGTGATATGCAACCATTGGTATGTTTACAGAATGGGATGATGAAAATAATGTAATTTTGTAACAAAATCTATGAAAAATGTTGCACAATGCAGAATTAAGGAATTAAAAAAAATGGCTTTAGAATGCTTCTTTCCTAAAACATTAACGATTTAAAGTGTTTGTATTGTATTTCTAATTTGTTTTGACTGAAATTTGAAAAAGAAAACATTTTTCGCCAGTTTTCAAATTACTGTATCTCTTTAATTATGAGTAGGATACCATTAGGATATTAAAATTTGTTGTTCTAATTACCTCAGGAATGCCGTGTTTAAGTATTTCTTCTTTTCCTCTCCTGTTCAGATGCATACC
>NW_019730395.1:0-295 GCF_002891405.2 Cryptotermes secundus | reverse complement strand
GGTATGTCACGCTACAAATAACTTTACGCCGTATTAATTAGAGCGAATCTTTATTGTAATTCACTTGCACACTTTACAATTATCGCCACTTGCAGTATCAGAGTTACTGGTTACACAATCTCTCGGCCAATACTTCTGTATCTCTTGGCGTCTAGGTTCCAACCTTCTTCAGCGGCAGCTATTCCAAGACTGACTGGACAAATGAATTTAACCCCCTTTAATACCCTCGGCCGCTGCAATGCATTGAGCTCTTGTCATAACCGCGGAAACGCTGCTTTGTTGATTCCGCGATTCC
>NW_019730394.1:536-831 GCF_002891405.2 Cryptotermes secundus | reverse complement strand
ACTGAATTGAATATTATATAATTCTGTAGAGTATTGTTGGATTTTGAACAATATGTGTAATATAAAATACGATTTAAATGATATAAGTTACATAATTAAAATGTAATTTAGACCTATGTCCTATTAAAGTAGGTTGTTGCAATTGTAGCACTTAAGTTATAGTGTTTTTGCAGACATATGGCGATAGTTTTCTTGCTCTTCACAAAGAGCCTGACATTGACGTCAATAAGAAAACAACTTAAGTGGAATCAATTCTACGAGTCATCACGCTTAGCGCAAGAATATAGGCGACATC
>NW_019730394.1:0-226 GCF_002891405.2 Cryptotermes secundus | reverse complement strand
ACATCTCAGCAATTGAGAACACTGACCTAACTATATATATAGAGGGGTACAAAAAAAATGTACTCACTCTTTGATAGTCAATCTCTTTGGAACAAAATGACATGTAGTTATATTTCTTGGGCGGAAAGAATCATTGTACGTGTTCGAAGTGACCATCAGCGGTTAAACAGCGTCGATGCCACCGAACTGCTGAGCGAACTACAGCTATCAGTGTGTCCGGTGTGAT
>NW_019730393.1:0-686 GCF_002891405.2 Cryptotermes secundus | reverse complement strand
GGCCATTAACACAGTTAGTAGGAATTCCACCAATTAAGCTCCATATAATTCTTGTCCGACATTTTGTTATTACATCCAGCCAGTTCCATATGTCATCGCAAATGTACAAAAGGCAACATCGTGAAATATTGTGACGTAACGGAATTTTCAGTATACTTAACTTATTCATTCATTTAGAACATTAAATTGCACCATAGAAAGATTTTAATGCACGCAGTGTACACTTAACAGAAGGAATTATGAATGAGACCCTAACAACAGCGAACTTCATGTTATTTACACGAAAATTAATTGTAACTGATGTGGGAATGTGAATTGGTACTCTTAAATAGGGAGGTACCTTATGTTAGATGAATTCAATAATTCAGTCCGAAAGCAACTCATTCCATTTAATTAACAGACTTCAAATTTACGTACACCATCTCACTGAAAATTAATACTTATTCCAGTTAACAAGAAATCAACGCTATATACTGGATGAATGAAAATCAATATTAATTGAGCCTTCTAAGTCCACTGAAGAATGAAAGAGAGTTAAATATAGGATTGTTAGATATTTATGTTTCAGTATCGTACTCTAATGTAACATTTCATTAAAGCAAAAGAAACATGATATTAACCTAGACTAAAAGCGGCCTCCGACCTCATGACTCAAGGTACTCGGGTTCAAACCCGGCGGAGGTCGT
>NW_019730392.1:0-631 GCF_002891405.2 Cryptotermes secundus | reverse complement strand
GAAATTCGGTCATTAGCAAAGAGATCCTGTTAATGTTTGGGAAATAATATCTAGGAGAGTACCATGAACTAAACTTGTAGCCTGGAGGGTAAAAGGACTTCTGAAGGGATTTTATTGAGGAACCTGTTTGAAATATACCTCTTGAAAGACCGGAAAAGATGGAAGGCTAATATTGAAATATATGTTGTAGGAAAGTGAAATGTCATGTTCAGTAGTTAGTTTCTCTAACTGTAGAAATAGTTACTGATAACCGAGCAGGTAGGTCTAGAGGCAACACTCTGAACTTGTATTCAGTAGGTTCCTGGTTTGAATCTTGGCCAGGACACCAGCTATCCTGATTGAGGTTTTTTGTGGCTTTTCTCAGTTCCTCCTCCAGGCAAATGCTGGTATAGTACCTTAAATAGGCCACAGCTGTTTACTTCCAAATCTTTTGCAATTCATCATTCACCAGGTATCCTATCACCCTACATTGTATAGTCTTGATACTGAAAGTGCCGTTATATAACCTACTGAAGCAAAAATCATACACTGCCTATATGAATTATACTGCATTGTGTCTTGTTTGATATAACAAGGCATAACCTAGTTAAATTGTTTACTATGATGTTGCCAACTCTAACATTATATTTCA
>NW_019730391.1:0-309 GCF_002891405.2 Cryptotermes secundus | reverse complement strand
GCGTAGCAATCTTGCTAACTTTGCGTAGCACGCTTTCTAGCTTTGGGTTGATAGCTTGCTAGCTCTGCGTTTCTAGCTTTGCTTTGCTAGCTTGCCAGCTTTTCTTTGCTAGCTTGCTACATTTGGTGTTGCTAGATTTGCTTTTCCAACTTCCTAGATTTGTGTTGCTAGCTTGCTAGATTTGCGTTGCTAGCTTGCTAGCTTTCGTTGATAGCTTGCTAGCTTTGCGTTGCTGCTACCTTGCTAGTTTTGCGTTTCAAGCTTGCTAGCTTTGCGTTTCTAGCTGGCTTGCTTTGCTTTGCTTGCTTG
>NW_019730390.1:0-480 GCF_002891405.2 Cryptotermes secundus | reverse complement strand
GCCAGCTTTGCGTTGCTAGCTTGCTAGATATGCGTTGGTAGCTTGTTAGTTTTGCGTTGGTAGCTTGCAAGATTTGCGATGCTAGCATGCTATCTTTGCATTGCTAACTTTCTATCTTTGCGTTGTTGTTTGGTAGCTTTGCGTTGCTAGGTTGNCGTTTCGTTGCTAGCTTGCCCTCTTTACGTTGCTAGCTTGCTAACTTTGAGTAGCTAATTTCCAACCTGTACTTTGCTAACTTGCTAGGTTTGCGTTGCTAGCTTCCTAGCTTGCTAAATTTGCCTTACTAGCTGGCTAGCTTTGTGTTGCTAGCTAGATAGCTTTGGGTTGCTAGCTTGTTAGCTTTGCGTTGCTAGCTTGCGACATTTGCGTTGCTAGCTTGCTAGATTGCTAAATTTGCTTTGCTAGCTTGCTAGCTTTGCAAGTTTGCGTTCCTACCTTGCCAGTTTGCTTTGCTATCTTGCTAGTTTTGCGTTGCTTGAT
>NW_019730389.1:0-537 GCF_002891405.2 Cryptotermes secundus | reverse complement strand
CAGCTGTTCATATGCAATCTCTAAACGGTAAACGAGAGTTAAACATTGAAACAAGTGTGCATATCACATATAAGGGTGAGAATGGACTCATTTCAGATTAAATACTTCCAAATAGAAGAGATCAGTTCTTTAAAAGCGTACATACATTCAGACAGGGCAGTAACTGGAACAGAAATAACCTGATCAGAACAAGGGGTCAGTGAGAAGAATTGCATGAAATCTGTGCTATGCTCGATAACCCCCTGCCCTTTTGAAGCCCCTTCTGCAGCTGACCGCTCAACTTCCGAAACGGAACGTCCGTGTACATTTTGAGGTAACGGCAGCCTGCAGTTTCTCGCTCGCACTGCCCACAGCCGCCCAGAAGAAAATGACGAGACAGATCCCTTTATCAAACCTGTGTTATGCAAAGAACGGCTTAAATCGCCTGCATTCTCGAACAAGCCAAATTATGTAGTTAAAAAACAAAAATATTACATGCACACGACGCCCCTCATCTCCACCAGAAAAGGATTCCTACATGTCCCAATAACAGCAACA
>NW_019730388.1:566-653 GCF_002891405.2 Cryptotermes secundus | reverse complement strand
GAAAATTGATGTCTGAAGCATATCGAGATACAGCTCTAGAACTTATAGCTGACGGAGCTGACAGTCCAGGAGAAACTGCGCAGTGGA
>NW_019730388.1:0-501 GCF_002891405.2 Cryptotermes secundus | reverse complement strand
GCGACCAAACGTCTCAAGAGCATTCTTCCTTGTGCAGTCAAGTTAAAAAGTTTTGACTCTTGGAGTCGTATTTAAGCGTATTATTCTCTAATTACTGTATTAATATTGTGACGCTTTACCTTACGTCCATCACCACGCAACGGCTAAAATGGAAATGGTTGAGTTGCAATAGCGACAAATCGAATATAAACAAACCGTTGCGAAGGAGCGTTCCCGAGGCAACGGATTGCCGAACACGTGAGTTTGGAATAGGCATTTCCATCGTAACGCAAAGAACAGGGAGCCGTTGTGTAGAGAATGCAGAAGCAACGAACGCGTCTCCCTAGAAATGAACTACAGAGAGTTTGTTGCGCCCGTTACGTAACAGGGGACAGTAGAAACGAAACAGCGAGGAATTCTGTCTGGTATCCAGTCCGCAGAATACCTATATAAGCCGCGAGCTACAGATACAGAAGACAGGGTCGAATACCTCCACCGTGACCCTGCGAGTCGTAGGAGGCG
>NW_019730387.1:0-367 GCF_002891405.2 Cryptotermes secundus | reverse complement strand
ACTGCCTAATTCTTCTTTGATTAAATCCCACATGGCTTTTGATTTTTTCCCGGATGATCGTATTCACATGCTGCTTAATTTTTTAGCCTCACCGATAATTTTGTTATATATTTTTTTGTACTGGTTATAGTATTTTTTAAGTTCTTCAGATGTGTTTCCTTCTTTAATTAAGTTATGAAGAGTCCTAAGGCTACTTCCTGATACCCTTATGCTTAAGGTAATCCTTTTATTTTTTTCTGCTTAATTTTTACCCATATTTTAAGCACAGCTATCTTGAGATAGTACTGAAGGGTGCCTACAAATTCATCGTATACATCATGTACCTCATTTTGTTTAAGAACAGGCTCCCAGGTCTCTTTTTCTAGTA
>NW_019730386.1:0-750 GCF_002891405.2 Cryptotermes secundus | reverse complement strand
ATAATCTTTCTGTGTCTGAGTGTTTCACTGAATTTCAAATACATTTTTTCTTCTTAACCATTATAATTTCTCACACTCTTAATTCGGGGCACGCTGTAGCGCAGTTGGATGAGGCACTCTGTTACAAGCTGGAAGGTCGCGGTTTCGTTTCCCGATGAGATGACTGCATTTTTCAATTCCTCTAATACCTCCATCCGCATTAAGATCACGGGGTTGACTCAACCTCTAACAGAAATGAATACCAAGAATCTTCCTCCGGGTAAAGATAACGCTGACAACCTCACCGCCATCTGTAAGTCTCTTGTCTAGAAAATGTAGGAATTTCGGCGTCGCACAACTCTATAGGTTTTCACGGCCTGTTACAGGGATAGTTTTACCTTTTTACACTCGTATTTCTTAATCTTAGAAATATATATATATTGTAGAATATTAATCCTATATATGATAGATCAGTTTCCACAATTAATTAAGGGAATGAAGCATTAACTTCTAAACACTTTTTAAAAAGTTCAGTCCTACCCCCCTCAGATCCACCCCACCCCCCCATTCCCATTACAAAGATTCATCTTATTGCTGTAGAAGGAAACAATGATAGTTTATTCTAAGAATTATGCGGAGGTCATGAATAAAATTTTGGGACAGCATGCAGATTTCTTTAATTTTAAAACCAAGTTGCATATTGAATTACAACCTTTCTTTAAAAAGATGAAAGGTTTTATAGAAATCATATGTTATAAAAGAGAATAGAGA
>NW_019730385.1:0-489 GCF_002891405.2 Cryptotermes secundus | reverse complement strand
GGAGTGCAATCTTCTGGGTTCTGACGCCATGTAATCCGCTCAAATTTCACGAACTGCACGGCATCATGTACCAAGAGGTATAGTATTCTTCACTGTCACGGCTATGGAAATCTACGAGTAAATGATATCGGAAATTCCATTTCGGAGAACGCGTATGAGATAGAAACTCAAGTGTATTACATAAGACCGATGGATTAGAGAGCTATACATAAGATATTTTCAATATCCCGAAANGTGAAAGTGTTGCTGTTTTGTTATAGCCATGCGCAATTCTAACTTGACACGACTGCTGCAGACACAACAACCATTATTGCAAATAGTTTTCGTAATCGCCACCAGTCGCGCTAACATATGTGAAGGTCACTGCCATCTTACGGTGAAAGCAGTAATTCAATATTTAAGTTGACTACACTATATTAAAGAGCCAATGGCATAACAACAACCGAGACCGTGTGGCCTAATGGATAAGGCGTCGGACTTCGGATCCGA
>NW_019730384.1:0-813 GCF_002891405.2 Cryptotermes secundus | reverse complement strand
GACCATGTTACAGCTACTGAGCAATCGCCTAGCAACGGGGTTGACTACAGAACCGTTCCCTACTGGCTTCACAATTCTAGATTTGAGCAGATATGCCACAATATTATCGCTATAAATACGCAGCATAATATCACGAATGTGGGGGGGGGGGTTACACTACTTATTGCTCCCAGCTGGAACACTTTGGTGGGAGGAAAGACGTCGAATCCCATCAGAACAATGNGTGTTCTCTGTGAAGGGTCGCTCGCTCAGCAGGAGAATGTTGGAACAATCGGCCCCACGCTGGCCAGGCGATTCAACTGCCACTTACAGCTTTGTGACTCTTGCCAGCAGAGTACAGCACAATACATACCCTCCCAATTCACCGTCATTTCGGCCCGCAGTTCATTTCCCGGGTCTGTGGCTCAGCCTACGCAGTGTCGGACAGCGGCGTGACGGGGGGATAAATGAATTGGGACAGGCATGAGGGAAGTGTTCTAGAAATGGCGCCATCCCGGCATTTGCCTGGACGGAAGACTACCCCACGAGAAACTTAGCTCAAGACAGCAGGACAACCAGGGGTCTTCAAATCGCGGCGAAACTCTGTTCGTCTTTCCTGGGTCTTTCGAGAAGCTCTTATTTTAGTACCGTGTTCAGTTAACATAAGTCGAGGACTTCTTTCTAGCGATGTCTACGCCCTCTAATGACGGCCAGCAGTGGCGAAACACATAAAGGCAAAAACTCTGTTTACTCCTGTTAAACTGGTGACGTCTGGCGGACTTGTGACACGTGTAAATTTATGCACCTTCGCAATACGAGGACAACAAGTGTCAG
>NW_019730383.1:0-691 GCF_002891405.2 Cryptotermes secundus | reverse complement strand
TCCATGAGACAAACTCTGGTTTCTGTTTTGCACCTTGAAGTATCGATGCTTCAACAAGACTTTTTTATATGTTGCCTAAATGATTGTACATTGATATCATATGAGAGAAATGGTTCCACTATGATACGAGTTACAAGAACATTTACTAAACCTTATTCAACCAAAATGTTCTACTGCATGCATTTAACAGTGAAATAATTTCAGTGTAACTTTCAAAACATGGGTGTTAATATTGTTGCATGCCGGGAATCCGGAAGCCATACTTCAATGGAAATGCAATAACAGTGGGCCATTGCCTAGGAATACCTTAAGCAACAAACGCGTTTCCCCTGAGATGAAAGGACAACAGAAGGTTCGTTGCCTGACAGTGGCCGAGACCAAAGGCTCTTACATGATGCACTGTATTCCATCTGAGACCAGGTTATAGAAGTCCAGCTTCAGAGGGACCAGACAGTTTTTGACAGTTGAGTTCTAGAAGTTGCTGAGAACAGTTCAGTTTGCATCTGACTATAGCAGAAGCAAGAATTGTGATACTGAAAGTGATAATAATTGTACTCGCTAGGGTAAAAGTGAGCGTTCAATAAACATATTTGCCAAATCTGAGACCTGCATGAATTTATTTGTTGCATTACATAGGCAACACGAGACAATATGAAATAATGGTTCACATTCATGAGTTCAAGGTAATTCT
>NW_019730382.1:0-1228 GCF_002891405.2 Cryptotermes secundus | reverse complement strand
GAACACAGGTAACAAATGACAAAAGAAACAGATGATGAACACAATGGGCCAACAATATAGTACAATACAATACAGTACAACAACAAATGTGTGAATTATGACAGTGATAACAGAAGATCTTGTACTTGATACAAAATATAGGTAATCACTGGGCAAAACACAGGAACAAAATACAAGAGGTCAATAACAGTATACACAGTGTGAGTAACATGATGGTAACAGAAGGTTAGCATGAGCATTGCAGCTATGGCGCCGTCTCTCACATGTGGGTTTTGTTGTGGCAAGTGAATAATGTGGACACTATGTGTAAAGGGAGCATCATTCCCTGCAATTCACTCCATCTGTTGATTGCTACATATACTGGTAGCATTTTACACCCTTTTAAATCTAAAAGAACAAGGCTGCATTCATTTTGTAAGAAACTGTTCCTAAAAGAAATAGAATTAAAAATAATTTAACTGTTGTGATAATATTCCTTACTGTATATCTAAGAGTTTGAGATGTCCAAGCATGTTGCATGCATAATAGAATGGGACAAAATTAAAACAAATTTTTATTTCAAAGCCTACTTAAAACAGGCCACCCAGAATACCAAGGTGTACATAGTTCTGTAATATTAAACTGGAAATTGGAACTAGACCATAAAGATGGTAACAGTTACGGATGTTAATAAAGATGTAAGATGTAAACTGATTGATGTGACTTAAGTAGTAGTTCAGTGGCAGGCTTTTGTGAAGACTGTGGTAAATCTTCGGGCTCCACAAGAATGGAGAACAACTGAATAATTATAAGTTATTCAAAGGGCATTTCATATCGTTTGAGTCCTTTCATTTCAAAAGTCTGTGATAGGTCTATGCCAGTCACATTATCACCACCACAGAAGAAATGTAGGATACGATTTTGTGTCAGTAACATGAGTCATGCTTTCCAATTTTTGTTTGATATTTGAAAAAAAATGCATGGAATTAACTTATTATGGGGAAATCACACCAGTGTCACATCTTGAAATTAATGAATTGCTTTTGATGACACTTTGTTATTGTGAGTTTGCACATATATTGTCAGATTCATTTATTTTGAAATTGTGTTCATTCAACATAATCCCCAGCTTCATTGATTTTCTTGAAAATGAAATAGGATGGATCCTGAGAACATGAGTTTTGAGGATGGACAGTGCATGCAGCTGGCTCAGGATCATGTACAGTGATGTGCTTCAGTATTAGCAATG
>NW_019730381.1:408-473 GCF_002891405.2 Cryptotermes secundus | reverse complement strand
AGCTTCTAGCTATTGTGTGGGGCGTGAAACATTTCAGACCCTACTATTACGGCAGGAAATTTAAA
>NW_019730381.1:0-232 GCF_002891405.2 Cryptotermes secundus | reverse complement strand
CCCAATTAGGAACACAGATAGAGGAAGAAAAAAAAAGAAACAAATCTTGTATGAATATCATGATGCGCCTCTGGGCGGTCATCGCGGCATGAACAAGACCTATAGGGCGATAAAGCAAAAGCATTCTTGGCCCAATATAAAGAAGGAAATCGATGACTATGTTAAAAGATGTAAGAGCTGTCAAATAAATAAAATATTGCGGCCACGCGGAAAAGTCCCGATGGAGATCACC
>NW_019730380.1:0-490 GCF_002891405.2 Cryptotermes secundus | reverse complement strand
ATTCCCTTTATTCTTCAGTTTTGTTTCCTCTTCAGGAATGCGTGGTGGGGTAGCATACTTGCCCCCCCCCCCTTGCTAGTTGATAGGTCTCTCTGTGTGGGATCTGAGGGACTGAGACCCAGTAATTTAACAGCAAGTTTCTGACACTTCTACAAAAGAGACGACTTGTCAGGAATGGTATGTTGCTTGAAAATTGTAAATGATTTGGTGAATTACGAAACTGATTTTATGATTATTTCAGAAGTGGTGGTGCATTACACTTTAAAATTCACAACAAGTTTCTTCTCAAGAATAAATATAAAATATATATACTTACCTACTCATGGAACTGAGCCCTTCTTGAGGAGCCGCCAATTCTGCACCTACTCAAGAATTTCCCAGCATTTTATGAAACCCTAAGGTTCATCACCGTGTTCACAAGAGCCCTCCACGGGTCCCTATATTGAGCCAGAGCTATCGAATCCATACCATCCCATCCTATCCCTCTAAG
>NW_019730379.1:0-552 GCF_002891405.2 Cryptotermes secundus | reverse complement strand
AAACTAATAATTTTTTCACCAACAGAATTTATTACTGTGTTTTATATTAATCTTATAATAAACAGTGATTATTATTTAATATTATTTACATGAGTTTCAGTCTTAAAATGGTTAAGATGCTAATTTGGAATTTACACAGATATATTGGGTTTTCGGACTTTATCCATCGTCCTGGTTTTTAAGATAACTAAGAAAAACACAACGTTTCGGAAACTGGATCTGTTTCCGTCCTCAGGTGAGGTAAAACACATATTCTGTTGGGTCCCTTAGAAAGAGCTATCCTCAATCACTGGACGTCGTGTTTTTCTTAATTATCTTAAAAACCAGGACAGTGGATAAAGTCCGAAAACCCAATATCTCTGTGTGTTATACACCATCGTCAGAATCATATAGTAACTATTTAATTTGGAATTTATTTGCACACTGAATAAATTCATGAAAATTCCTATAAGATAATATAGTTGTTTCTATTTTTGGACGAACTAATTCTGTGGTACAGAATCTTTCTTCAGAAGCTAATAGTCGTTCAGCTGCTCAAGAATTCCCTCGCCT
>NW_019730378.1:234-459 GCF_002891405.2 Cryptotermes secundus | reverse complement strand
TTGCGTTCTAGCTTGCTTCATTTACAATTCTAGCTTGCTATTTTTCATTTGCTAGCTTGCTAGCTTTGCGTTGCTAACATGCTAGATTTGCGTTGCTCATTTCCTTGCATGTTTTGCGTTTCTTGCTTGCTAATTTTCGTCGCTAGCTTGCTAGGTTTTCGTTGCTAGCTTGCTAGGTTTGCGTTGCTAGCTTGCTAGCATTGCGTTTCTAGCTTGCTTGCTTTG
>NW_019730378.1:0-208 GCF_002891405.2 Cryptotermes secundus | reverse complement strand
TGCTAGCTTTTTAGATTGCTTGATTTGCATTGCTAACTTACTTGCTTTGCGTTGCTCTCTTGCTAGATTTGCGTTGCTAGCTTGGTAGCTTTGTTTTGCTAGCTTGCTCGCTTTGTTTTGCTAGCTTGCTACCTTTGCGTTGCTAGCTTGGTAGCTTTTTGTTGCTGGCTTGCTAGCTTTGCTATCCAGCTTGTTAGCTTTGAGATCT
>NW_019730377.1:0-633 GCF_002891405.2 Cryptotermes secundus | reverse complement strand
TTTACCACTGGAGTCACCGCCAAGTTTTGCAATCAGCAATAACAACGTGGCAGACTAAGAGCTTGTGGGGTAGCAACGTCACTTCGAGCCTACCATGTGGTCGAGTAAAGATGTAAGAAATATAAATATCCAAGAGAAATGCAAATTTGTTAATACCATTTCTATACGCCTATGTAAAGTAGCAACATGACATTTCAAAATTAACCCTCAGTTGAACAGTCAGGAACAAATGGGCCGCATGAGCAGTTTCGAATATAAGATGTTGTGTGAGGAGCAACATGTCGCCTCCGCGTTCCGCGCACAGGAGTGAGACTTCTACAAAACTGCATGGCGTCACGACCCTCAGTCACCACAGTAAGCACCTCTAATCTCAACTGATAGGATGACTGTGAATGATGAAATGGAGAAGCAGTGAAAGGAATTTGTAGCGACCTATTTTCAGGCACCAACTCAGCATTTTCCTCACGGACTAAGGGAAATAACGAAATACTTCCGTCAAAATAGTGTGCCTCTGAGACTCGAGCATAGGACCTCTGTACTACGGAAGACTGCCACTATATGATCCATAGTTTATTAGGTTAGTAAATCATGAGCCAATAAATAACAACATTAAGAAAGATATAAAAACAAACT
>NW_019730376.1:299-776 GCF_002891405.2 Cryptotermes secundus | reverse complement strand
TACTGATACCCTCTGAGGATGATCCGTAAGGATCGAAACATGTAATGGTNTGTAAGGGAAATAAATCCTCAAGTGATAAAACTTAAATAGTCACATTAGACGGTATTATTTTTGACGTTGTAATTGTTAGTGTGACGGACCAGAGTGAAACAAATAAAAAAAGTATGATTTCTACACCCAAGAAGAAACTGTGCCTACTGTGAGGAAACTACTTCCAAAACTCTGGGAAACCATAAATTTCAAGGGAGGTAGTACCAGCCTGAAATCGATTTTACGGAAGATAGGTGTTTAAATGGAAGAAAACACGAAATAACAGGGATGCCTTGATCGAGAGCGACAACATTAGGTCGAAGAGAGTAGCATATTTGCGTGCAATAAAGAAGTACAGGGAGGAAGGTCGGACTATAATTTATGAGGACGAGCCCTTCCTTCACAGCAGTCACACCAGACCTAAAAACTGGACGGATGACACTCCAT
>NW_019730376.1:0-292 GCF_002891405.2 Cryptotermes secundus | reverse complement strand
TACATGGCACCCGTATCGAAGGGCCAGAGGCTGATTATTGTGCACGCGGGAGACAGAACCGGCTTCATTTCCGGGTCATTGTTGATATTTAAATCTCATCTCAAGACCGGGGACTATCATAGCGAAATGAACGCAACAAATTATCAGAAGTGGCTAACAGAATTCCGAATTTGCCTCCAAAATCAGTTCCTGTTGTAGATAATGCACCACATCACAACGTGCAGTTTAATGAGGCGCCAACCAGCCGGACCACGAAGGCCAAGATGATGGAGTGGCTTACAGTGAACAATGT
>NW_019730375.1:0-624 GCF_002891405.2 Cryptotermes secundus | reverse complement strand
TATTTTCTCGTTTTTATGCCAACTTTGGGACTGGTAAAGAGAGGGCAGTCAGTTATAGGGAGCCGAGGAGGACAATTGTTGAAATGTAGGCAGAGAACAGAGAAGTGTGTTACAGTAGGGGTAGCGAGTAGGATGGACGGAGCGGCTAGCTTTGAGGACAGTGCAAATATTGATCATTGAATGAAATTTAAATTAAAACTGCAATACTCGGTGTTCAGGAGATCCCTGATTTATTAACACCGAAGTGCGTTCCACTCCCATCTCCGAAGCACCCGTATTCTGAGAAAAAGAACTCAAGCTCTAGCAAGGGTCGTGGCAGCTGTACGTTGGAGGGCGGCTACAATATATAAAAAAGTATATACATACTTCTACATACAGAATATCTGCTTAAATAATTTATTGGTATAGCTTCTGTTCAAATTTAAAAATGTCAGTAAATAACATCTAATAAAGTTTCTTATACAGGTTATCTATAGACGTTTTCAAAGTTTAACTGAAGGCATATCAAATCATTTAACCAGATATTTTATGCATTCAAGTATGTATACATTTGTTGGTACTCTCTGAATTCACACACAGTACAGTCTTCAATGCAGCTTCACATGCTGTCGGTTAAGCCACCAG
>NW_019730374.1:0-810 GCF_002891405.2 Cryptotermes secundus | reverse complement strand
AAACAGAACATACTGATTTTGTTTGGCGACCATGTTTTAGATCCCTAGAAACCTTGCATATTTACCAAAAGTCTATTATTATAATACCATATTTTAGGATCTTGTATTAACTGATGATAGTGGTTCCCCTATTTCAGAAGATTTAACAAGGATGAAATACGCCACTGGACTTGCTCCCTAATAATCATCATAAACTTAATTATGTCGTAATTGTTATTTATTTCTTGAACAGCTTTCAATTACATAACAAAATGTACATCGCATAATACAGATAGCAAAATACTTTTTGTAGCATATCTAATGCTTATTCGTCAGTACCCAGCACTGAAAACTTATTAGAAACATCAAATCCAGAATTTGAATCACTGTCTTCAGGTCCAGAACTGCTGTCTTGTTTATCTTTTTCATAACGTTCATTACCATCTGCTTCCGGTACTTTTCTACTATTCTCTTCCTCCTCACCTTCTGATGGAGTAAAATCACCACCTTCATCACCTGCTGCTTGTTCACTTGTTTTGGCTTGGATCCATTGAACAAGTTGAACATCAGCATGCTTCTCCCAGTAATCTGAAAAAGTAAAAAACTGATGAAAGACTGTTTTCCATTTAATAATTTTCAGCTTTTTTCTGTGGTTTGCCTGACATTAAGAATTATAAAGAGCACAGTTAGTATGCAAACACATTATAGTACAGGCTTTTCTAATCCTTTAATCAACCTGAGATGGTACATTTGATCTTATGTGGAGAAACAGAAAAATAATTTTCCAGTAAAATTTATGGCAGAGGCATCCTGTCCACACAAAACTGATGC
>NW_019730373.1:0-447 GCF_002891405.2 Cryptotermes secundus | reverse complement strand
AAGGAAGATTCCTGCTGAGTCGACCACAGGGTCATAGTGCGGTTGGAAAGATTAGGTAAAGTAAAGAATACAATGACCTCATCGGGATTTGATCCCGCGACCTTCTGGCATTTAGCATAGTACCTCAACCAACTACGCTACTGTGTGCTCCTTACTATCGCCAGAATAACAATTAATTCTGAAGTGGCTGATAGGCAAAGAGATGAAAAAGGCACTAGAGAAAGTCATTCGAGAAGATTTCAACACATGGCATTTGCCTCTACACGATGAAACTTCCCTGAATTTGTAGATTTGCGTTCGTCATTGACGGTTCCACTGCTTGCCACAAAAGATGCCTGTTTCATATGCGGGCATCTGTCGTGATTCCACTCGGAACTCTCTTATACGAAGCCCAAATATAACCCTCTTCTAGATAGTCGATAAACTTCTCGCTGTCCTAGAGAACCC
>NW_019730372.1:0-473 GCF_002891405.2 Cryptotermes secundus | reverse complement strand
TTTAAATCTGGTGACTGTGCTGGCCAAGGAAGATTACAAAGTTCACCGTCATGTTCTTCAAACCATGATTGAACAGTTACATCTGTGTAAATATGGACATTGCCGTCTTGGAAAACTGCGTCATTTTTCGGAAATAACGTCTGGACCATGAGGTGCACCTGATTACCCAACCTGTCCACGTACCTTTGCAGGATTTGGGTCATAAAGGATGATAATGATACCAGCAGAACACTGTGCCATGATGTTGCTGCCCAAACCATCACGTGACCCTCCTTATGTGTCACTGTTGAAACTAGGTATTCCCGATTGTAGACTTCCTTGGGTGTTTCCCAATCGTAAAATTTCATGAGGTAGGGAATATCGTGAAGGCGACTTATCTGAACATATCACGTCCGCGTTTCAAATTGTCTGATGTCCAGGTTTTATGATCGTCACATCATTGGTTATTCAAGCGAGCATTGCTTTCAGTAACC
>NW_019730371.1:0-347 GCF_002891405.2 Cryptotermes secundus | reverse complement strand
AAGTGGAGAGTACTTTGAAGGGGATTGAAGGTTTGTGCTTAATATCTGAATAAGTTTAAAAAAAATAAGTTCGGTTTCTTTTGGGTATCCCCTCGTATAAACATGAGAACAAAAACATGTGTTGCTTCTGGGTGCTTGTCATCCAGCAAGCAAGGCACAAGATACTTCAGTTTTCCAAGGGATGCAGCATGGTATGTCTGTTTTAATTCATGGTGTAATTACTATGTGTTGCTTAATTCAATGAATAAATTAAGTTTAGTGTATGTCTGTGTTCAATTTATCCAACATAACCCAAAATTTTTGAATGTGTACCAAGTTTGTAATGTTTACTGGAGAATTATTTCTAG
>NW_019730370.1:0-277 GCF_002891405.2 Cryptotermes secundus | reverse complement strand
TTTCGTTTTGGAGGGGGTCGACCCCTCCATAATGTCCAGTCCTTGATCAAGTTTGTCTTCGGAGGTTCCTCATGTCGACGTAACAGCCCTTGATGCGTTGTTCGTCCTTGCCGGCTTCGTCGTTCCTCCTGGTCTTCCAGCCGCTTGCTGGCACGAGACCGTGGCGCCAAGTCCTCTCTCCGGCAACCGAAGGTTCCCTGGGGAGTTTCCTCCTTGAAGGCATTTCTCCAAAGTCGTGCCACTGTCGCGCGACGAGATGTCTTCCTGCAGGGGGCAG
>NW_019730369.1:0-617 GCF_002891405.2 Cryptotermes secundus | reverse complement strand
GCCACACATATCCTATGTGATTGTGAGGCCATAGCTTATTTAAGAGTTTGTCACATGGGCCAGTTCTTTA
This sequence comes from Cryptotermes secundus, assembly GCF_002891405.2. Taxonomy (NCBI): domain Eukaryota; kingdom Metazoa; phylum Arthropoda; class Insecta; order Blattodea; family Kalotermitidae; genus Cryptotermes; species Cryptotermes secundus. Next base: position 547 of record NW_019730369.1, on the reverse strand, counting down.
TGGATCCAAGTGACCACTATGACGCTCACATGAAAAAGTCCTACATTTCGTTCAAAGTGTAGGATTAATAAAGGGTTAATCCAAAGGAGAAGAACAATAGATAATTGAAAATCACGGTGCAAGTGCCGGATTATTATGGACCACCCCTCATTCATTCATTAATTCCTCATAGTCGGACGTGGAGATGCATCTATAGGACGAAAGAGCCAATGATGAGAACGGTTTTGAGGAGCATGTAAACCCAAATAATAAAGCAACGTATATGTATTTTATTGGGGCACTATTTTGAAGACTTTTCAGACGAATGGATCGTGTATCTAATCTGTAAAGACTGGGAACACACCTCGTACTGTGATACGAAGAAATCAAAACATATTCTTTAACTTTAATACACAAGACGCCTTTGCACTTAACACGTGTGCCTGACATTTCCCTCACTTAATGTTTCTATGCATTTGTTTATCTGAAGATTTGTCTTTATAACTATTTCATCGTCTTGTTTATATAGCTGGTTTATACAGACAGTTAGTTACACATTTGGGGGGGG
>NW_019730368.1:0-515 GCF_002891405.2 Cryptotermes secundus | reverse complement strand
AACCCACGACCTTCCAGCTTGTAGCATAGTGTCTCAACCAACTACTCTAACACGTGCCCCCAGCCTACAGTCATTCGTTAATAATTTTCATTATTTAGCACACTGGAAATTTAAGCTTGTGTAAATGAGACTAGCTCTTTCTAATGGACCCAATTCAGTGAGAACATATGCTCCCTTACACATATAGATGGAAACAGATTCAGGTTCCAAAAACATCGTTTGGAAAAACTCAGTAAGGTTAGTCAGCCATAAGGTTGTCAGCCTTGCTCACCAGAAGGTCATACTGATCCAGACCCCCAAGACTGTCCTTGCCCGGCGGGACCATGAGGAGGTATCTCAAAGCTGTGTCCCAACGCATGCCTGGTCCATGATGCGTCCCCACCAAGACACAGCCGTGGCTTGGTCATCCTCACTGAGGATGGCATCATTACCATTCTGTAACATGTGACATAAAAATGTGACAATTACCGGGGGATCAAACCTGGGCCACCTAACTATAACTTAGTCTTTATTAT
>NW_019730367.1:0-387 GCF_002891405.2 Cryptotermes secundus | reverse complement strand
TAGCAACGCATATCTAGCAAGATAGCAAGCTAGCAACGGAAATCTAGCCAGCTACCAACGCATAGCTTGCAATCTAGCAACGCAATGTTAGCAAGCTAGCAACGACAAGCTAGCAAGGTAGCAACGCATAGCTAGCAAGCTAGCAACGAAAATCTTGCAAGCTAGCATCCCAAAACTAGCAAGCTAGCAACGAATTCTAGTAAGCAAGGAACGCAAAGCAAGCAAGCAAGGCAAAGATAGCAAGCTTGCAACGAAAAAGCTAGCAAGCTAGCGACGAAAGATAGCAAGCAATAAAGGAAAAGAAAGTAAGCAAACAAGCAACGCATAGCTAGCAAATTTAGAAAAGAAAAGCATTCAAGCTAGCAAAGGAAATCCAGAAAGCTAGCA
>NW_019730366.1:0-787 GCF_002891405.2 Cryptotermes secundus | reverse complement strand
TAATACTAGGCCCATTTCTCTGTCTGTGTTACTGCTCCGTTCTACTCAGGTTCCATAAATGGTTCCAATGACGGAAGTTTAAATAACAGAGGAATGAACCGAAATAGAAGGAAAAAAGTTATTTTCAATTAATAATACCCTCTTTATTTTGGGGGCGATTATTTGAATCTGAGTTCTGACTCTGTTTCGACGTATATACGGCCTGTGATTCAGGTATCGTAAGCGGTTAGTCGCTGGCTTCCCACTGCGGCGGCCAGAGTTCGAGCCCGGGTCTGGTCAAGTGGGATTTATGGTGGAAAAAGTGGCGCCGGGGCAGATTTTCTCCGAGTACTTCGTTTTCCCCTGCCAATCTTCATTCCACAAAATTCTCCAATATCATAATCACCCGGTACAATAGGCCATTCATTGGCCGACGTGCCGAGTGACCCAGCTGGACTCCACCACTCACTATGCGAATTAAAACAATTAGGTGTCTTAGAGAGTGCAGTCACAGGAAGGGAACAGATACATCCATTTCTCTTGTCAGAAAAGACAGTAAGCAGCAAATTTTGTCTGGACATGCTAGAAATTTTCGTTGTTCACAGTTTCATGGACGTTCTGGCGTGATATCCCAGCTGTTAAGTTTCTGTAACCTTGTCCGGCAATTATCGAGTGCCGAATTTCGGAATACGTGGATAAGTAGAGAAGGATTTTTTTTTCAACAATCAACCTATTTCAGTAAAAGAAATTCCTTTTTTTTTTGGAGATGTTTATAGGATAAAGTTCTTTCAGAAGTGTCTTGATTACA
>NW_019730365.1:0-732 GCF_002891405.2 Cryptotermes secundus | reverse complement strand
TAAATCAGTAGGCCAGTATGTTGGCTCTCCTGTTGATATGTAGTTAAANTAGTTTAGGTTGTTTTGTTGTATAACATTCAGCAGATTTCTACCCTTAGGTGTGATCAGTCTAGAGCCCCATGCAGTGTGCTTGGCGTTCCAGTCGCCGGCCACTAGGCAGTGTGGACCAAGCTGGAGCAGGAAGTCTTCGTATTCTTGATGGGAGATCGCATGTCTTGGGGGGCTGTAGATTGCAGCGATAACCAGAGGTCGGGCCATGGATTCTAGCTTTATTATTACGCTTTGTATTTTGTTCGTGATATATGGTTCCATTGCGCAGTGTTTCAACTTTGTTTTGATAATTAGAGCTGAGCCTGCGTGGGCTGTCCCATCAGGATGGTTGGCATAGTAGGTTGTATAGTAAGGTATTTTGATGACGCTTCGTTCAGTAGTATGGCTTTCTGATATGAGTAGGATGTCTATTTTATTTGTTTTCAGAAATACAGTAATTTCTTCAATATGGTTGTTTATCCCGTTGGGATTCCATGCTGCGATTCTTACTGTTTGCGCTATTTGTTTATGATGGTGGTTAGCATGGTTAATATCATAGTGTTTTGGTTGAGAAGCTGGTTGAACATGTTTTTAAATTCGTTGAGAAACAACGTAAGCTGACTTGTGATATCTGCGGGACTGTTGCTGGTTTGGTGGGTCGCTGGTCTTTCAGATGCTACTTGTGAATAGCTTGTATTTTGA
>NW_019730364.1:0-517 GCF_002891405.2 Cryptotermes secundus | reverse complement strand
ATAAAGGGCAATCAAAAGAAAACGGGTCACCACGCATAACTCACACGGCACTTAAGTTTGTAACACTGGAATTTGCTTACGGTACGAACATGTTGTGGGGACTCGGGAAAGCACAGCGACGTGCCTTTGAACACTAGTCGTTTGTTTATTGTGCTGGAAGTACGGTTAGCGCTACGTGTGGTCGTCCAACATCAGTACTGGAGGTGGGTAAAGAAGAACAGCGAAGGGTAGTGCCCTTTTTGACTGCTGAAGGAGTACGACGAGAAATTCATCGTCNTATGTCTGTTGTTTACGGCGAACACAGCATGTCACGTTCGCGTGTGCTGGCGTGGCATAAGAGATTCCGAGAGGGACGTGTGTCACTGCAAGATGATGCTCGCCCAGGACAGGCTCATCGTGTCATCACTCCTGATGTTACTGCTGCGGTGGATTGTCATATCCAGGCAAACCGACGGATCACTGTGGAAGAAGGTAGTCTTTTGATGGGAATAAGTCACGGCTCCGTACACGCCATTGT
>NW_019730363.1:0-409 GCF_002891405.2 Cryptotermes secundus | reverse complement strand
AAGTTCAATAGTGTGTTCACAACAGCCCTCCACTGGTCCCTATCCTGAGCCAGATAAGTCCAATGCATACCATCACATCCTATCCTATATCTCTAAGATCCATTTTAATATTACCCACTCTGCGAGATCTTGGTCTTCCCATTTGTCTCTTTCCTTCTGGGTTTCCCACTAGTATCCTATATGGATTCCTCTTCTCCCCCACTCGTGCTGCATGCCCTGCCCATCTCATCCTCCTCGACTTCATCATTCTAATTATACTTGGAGAAGCGTACAAGTTACGGAGCTCCTCATTATGCAGTTTTCTCCAATCTCCCGTCTCTTCATCCCTCTTAGGTCCAAATATTATCCTCAACACCCTGTTCTTAAACACCCTCAGTCTATCTAACTAGATCTGCGGGTATCAAACTTA
>NW_019730362.1:0-736 GCF_002891405.2 Cryptotermes secundus | reverse complement strand
ATAAATGTAATGTTTTTATATCTTGGATTTGTTTTATATGTTTAAGCTATGTGATCATAATATTCTATTACTTTTGATGAAAACTCTTATCTTAAGTTTTAATCAATGATAAATTTGAATGTATTATACTAGAGAGAAATTGTAATATGACGTAAACATGCATTGTCTTATTTTATAAGTCTTCCTGACAATTCCGTATGAGTATTAGCAAGATAAATTGATACAATTCTGTATCTAAGGCTTTTGCCTACTATAGATGTAATTGAATAAGGAAATAATAATAATAATATACACAAATAATATGTTTAATATGGAGCTGTAACTTCGTTTGCAAATGTCTACTTTTGTTTCGCAACCACATCAAATCAAAATTCATACTTACATATTTACATATAATGCACCACCATAATTGCATATAATTGTGGGTATTCAAACTGGATTTTTTAGGATCTCTGGTTGGTCGAGACCTGAATCAAGATTCGTCCGTCATTCATAGAGGCAGTAGTTACCGGGTTTCACTTTCCCCTATCTCAGTTGCAACCCCCTGCTCTATACACTCGCTCTCTCTCTCAAATATATAATTATAGGCCTATTTCTTTATTGACAGGTTTTTCTAAATTATTTGAAATATTAATCTTCAATAGTCTTAAACAACATTTGACGAACAATAATATTATTGTGCATGGGCAATTTGGGTTCAGAAATGATATATCTACACAAAATGCTATCTTCAAAC
>NW_019730361.1:0-566 GCF_002891405.2 Cryptotermes secundus | reverse complement strand
TGCGTGATAATGTGGGATGTTCCCACAAGATTTTTACATTCCTAATGAGACTAAACAGTTAGTCATCCAACAGAACAAAAGAGCAAATTGAAACANAAACAGTTGCCTAAATCAAATAAATCGATTGAGAATCTAGATGATGTGCCATATCAACAAGCTGTAGGTTCAATGATGTATTTAGCTGTATGCACGTGCCCTGATATATCTTTTGCTATGACTTATTTGAGCCAATTTAACACTTGTTTCACGAGAGTACTGGGTTTTGTTAAAAAAGTTCTAAAATACCTCAATACTACAAAGGATGTAGGTATTGTATATTCTCAGAATAATGATCAATTTGAAGTTTTTTCCGATGCAGATGGGTGGAAATTTAGATCATAGATCGTTTAGTGGATCTGTGTTCAAACTATCAGGAGCAGCTATCAGTTGGTGATGTAAAAAACAAAGGACTTTAGCTTTGTCAAGCACAGAAGCAGAATATATGGCATTATCAGAGACCGCAAAAGGAGCCATTTTCTTGAGAAAATTGTGGTGTGAAATATGTAACAAGGAAATCACTATTCCTA
>NW_019730360.1:0-438 GCF_002891405.2 Cryptotermes secundus | reverse complement strand
GTTTCATCCGTTGTTATGCAATGGGACCTCTTATCCTCTCATCTCTGGGGAAACGTGTTTGTTGTTTCGGCAATTCCTATGCAACGGCCCACTGTTATTGCGTTTCCATGGAACTATACTTCCCGGTTTCATCCGTTGTTACGCAACGGAACCTCTTATCCTTTAATCTCTGGGGAAACGCGTTTGTTGCTTCGGCAATTCCTATGCAAATGTTATTGCATTTCCATGGAAGTATACTTTCCGGATTCACACGTGGCCGGGTACAGCTAGTAGGTATATAAAAATGCGCGCATTCGAATGCAACATTGTGTCAAAATTTCGAAGCAATCGGTGAAGAACTTTCAGATATTTTCGAGGGCTAACAAACGAAGATTTGCATTTTTGTTTATATAGATGATACATATCTAATTCTTTTTACTAGAAAGCTGTCTAGAGACA
>NW_019730359.1:0-188 GCF_002891405.2 Cryptotermes secundus | reverse complement strand
CTTCCTAGCTTTGCGTTGTTAACTATGCGTTGCTACTTTGCTATCTTGCAAGATTTGCGTTGATAACTTGCTATCTTTGCCCTGCTAGCTTGCCAGCTTTGTGTAGCTAGCTAGCCAGCTTTCCGTTGCTAGCTTGCCAGCTCTGTGTTGCTAGCTTACTAGCTTTGCGTTGCTAGCTTGCTAGCTTT
>NW_019730358.1:0-535 GCF_002891405.2 Cryptotermes secundus | reverse complement strand
CCAACTTTCACACCCATATAAAACCAGAGGCAAAATTATAGTTTTTCATGTGTGAATTTTTATGTCTTAGACAGCAAACAAGTTGACGAAACGGTCTGGACTGAATGGTAGTAAACATGACTTGAATTCACTCTTCTCTTAATCTTTTCCTGAATGAAATTTTGATTTGTTCCTGTCATTCTCAAATATATGAACAGTACCACATTTTCAGAGCATCTGTTAGCCATCCTCTTTATCTCATGATGTCCTGCATTCTGCTGGCAAGACATCAATATATACATAGTTTTCTCTGTGTTTACTTCTAGACCAAACTCCTTACTAGCATCCGTTATAACTTCTGTGTTTTTCTTTATGTTATCTGTGTCATCTTCCAGCAGTTTTGTGTCATTAGTACATACCAGCAGCTGATGTGTCCCATATAATTCCAGTTCCATCTGTTTTTCCTGGGGGGCACGCAGTAGCGTAGTTGGTTGAGGCACTATGCTCCAAACCGGAAGGTCACGGGTTCAAGTCCCAATGAGGTCATTGGATATTT
>NW_019730357.1:0-771 GCF_002891405.2 Cryptotermes secundus | reverse complement strand
TTATCTTCCTTCATAAGACATATCGACAAACTGGAGTCGGAATAGTGACAGTCTACTTTCTGCGTTCTATTCCCGACGGGGCAATATTTTTCTTTTCTTCACAACGCAAAGACCAGTTCTGGGGCCAATCCACCCTCCTATCCAATGAGTACCGGGGCCTCATTCCTCGGAGGTTAAGCGGCCGGGGCGTGAGGCTGACTACTCACCTCAATTTAGTACTAAAATCAAGAATGGTGGAGCCTTATCTCCAGTACCTCATATGTTTTCATCGCACAGTGCTAATTAATTAAGCACAGGGACAACTTTAACTCTTCATTGTCAAATTTGTTAAAGTGTTCGTAAGTGCGGGACTTTGTTTTCGTGAAATGAACTGGGAACCGCAGTGAAATGTTCATAAATACGAATTGTTCGTTTCCTGAAAGTTCGTAAGTAGAGGTTCGCCTGTACTTGTTAACGAACATCAATGAAGTTCCTACGTTACATAAGCTTATTTCACCAAACCATGATCCCCATTCTGTTGGTTTTGTTGCTCGGAAACCAGGTTCCTGACCCACAGAAACCAATATATGCGCTGCGCTGCACGTGTGAAGCCTCCGCCATATTACATTGTTCAATTCACTGGCCTCAACCTTGAAGTTAGCAACGAACCTTACTTTAGACACAGAATGACGTTCGCCTAAACAAGAAGCGAACTGGATATTTGTAATGAACTGACAGTAGAATGAGAGGAGACTTGTTTATTGATGTTTCTGTGCTCTAATGTTTATGTAC
>NW_019730356.1:0-358 GCF_002891405.2 Cryptotermes secundus | reverse complement strand
CGCATAGCTAGCAAGCTAGCAACAAAAGGCTAGGAAGATAGCAAAGCACGCAAGCAAGAACGCAATGCTAGCAAGCTAGCAACGCAAGGCTACCAGCTAGCAACTCAAAACTAGCAAGCTAGCAACGCAAATCTAGCAAGCTAGCAACGGGAAACAACCAACAAAGCTAAGAACACCAAGCTAGCAAGCTAGCAACGCGAAGCTAGCAAGAAAGCAACGAAAGCTACCAAGCTAGCAACGCAAAATTAACAAGATAACAACGCATATTTAGCAAATTAGCAAGCTAGTAGCGCAACACTAGCTACCTAGAAACGCAAACTAGAAACGACAAGCTAGCAAGGTAGCAACGCAAACCTAC
>NW_019730355.1:332-699 GCF_002891405.2 Cryptotermes secundus | reverse complement strand
TTGCCAGCTAAGCGTTGCTAGCTTGCTAGCTTTGCCTTGGTAGCTATACAAGGGTGCGTTGCTAGCTTGCCAGCTTTGCGTTGCTAGGTTACTAGATCTCCATGGCTTACTTTCTAGGTTTGAGTTGATACCTTGCTACTTTCCGTTCCTTTCTTGCTAGGTTTTCGTTGCTAGCTTGCCAGCTATGCGTTGCTACCTTGCCAGCTTTTCGTTGCTAGCTTGTCAGCTATGCGTTGCTATCTTGCCGGCTTTGCGTTTCAAGATTGCCAGCTTTGCGCTTTTAGCTTTCCAGCTATCCGTTACTAGCTTGCCAGCTTTGCGTTGCTAGCTTGCCAGCTTTGCTTTGCTCGTTTGCTACTGTTGCTAG
>NW_019730355.1:0-319 GCF_002891405.2 Cryptotermes secundus | reverse complement strand
TGTTGCTGGCTAGCTTTGTTTTGCTAGCTAACCAGCTTTGCGTTTCTAGCTTTCCAGGTTGCCACTTCTAGCTTGTCAGCTTTTCGTTGCTATCTTGCTAGATTTCCGTGGCTACCTTCCTAGCTATACGTTGCTACCTTCCTTGCTTTCCGTTGCTAGTTTGCTAGCTTGCTAGCTTTACGTTGCTTGCTTGCTAGATTTGCGTTGCTTGCTTGCTTTGCCTTTATTACATGCAAGTTTTCGTTGCTAGCTTGCAAGCTTTGCGTTGCTAGTATGCTAGCTTTGCGTTGCTTGCTTGTTTGCGTTTCTTGCTTGCTAG
>NW_019730354.1:406-919 GCF_002891405.2 Cryptotermes secundus | reverse complement strand
GATATCCGGTTGGAATTTCGGATGGGAAATGATTATCCAAAGTTTATTCCGTGGTATTCCTCACTTCGTGCAGGCATGCGATTGTGCCAAGATTTCTTCCTCTTGATTAATCATTCATAACCAACCTGCCAGTTGTCATTCAACACTATGAAACCTCATAAATCGATATAGCGTCATAAAACAATGGAATAATTAATCAGTCGTCTAGAAGTGGTAGTGTGTTGTCCGCTTCATTCATAATTATAATTAGGTTACCCATTAAGGACAATGATGCCATGTGACGCATTAAGGGAGGAACATAAACTGAGAGCGTTTGAGAACAGGGTGCAGGGGAGAGATGAAGTGACGGGAGGTTGGAGAAAACTGCATAATGTAGAGCTTCATAACTTGTACTCTTCTCCAAGTATAACTGGAATGATCAAGTCAAGGAGGATGAGATGGGGAGGGCATGTAGCACGAATGGTTGAGAAGAGGACTGCATGTAGGATACTGGTAGGAAATCCAGAAGGAAAG
>NW_019730354.1:0-293 GCF_002891405.2 Cryptotermes secundus | reverse complement strand
TCAGAATATGGACCAGTTGAAGGTTATTTTGAACACGGTAGTGAACCTTGGGGTTTCATAAAATGCTGGGAAGTTCTTGAGTAGCTGCACAATTGGCGGCTCCTCGAGAAGGGCTCAGCTCCATGATTGAGTGAGTGAGTGAGTGTGATGCTTGTGAAAGGAAATGTCTCCAGTCCGAGGACTTTAAATAAACCGCATTTCTTACTTTCAGTTCACATTCAAATTGCGGGTACTATATTCAGCAGGCCTAGCGATATTTAAATTTCCAAACTAGAAAAGAAGCAACACGTTAT
>NW_019730353.1:0-423 GCF_002891405.2 Cryptotermes secundus | reverse complement strand
TTAAACAATTTTTGAACGAAATGAAACGAATTTATGGATTTTTCCAAAAAAACCTTCAGGATTTCACGTTAAAATAAGGATTTACACAATATGTGAAAGATTTCTTCTCATTAATTAGAATACTGTCCAAATTATTGACGATTTCTACTTTAAATTATGGAAATTGAAGTAACTTTGATAGACGTTATGATAAATTTAACGAATATAAACCAGGTTTTGAACGATTTCAACGTAATTTATGAAATTTTGACCAAAATTATTTTATATTTCAAGTAAATATAGACTATATCAACAACTATTTAAGGATTAGTGGAATTTTATACAATATTTTGAAGATATTTTTTAATTAATTTTAATCAAATTGTAGTTATTTCCTGATATAATAAGGAATATAAATCAAATTTTATCTTCTTAGAATTAAGT
>NW_019730352.1:463-892 GCF_002891405.2 Cryptotermes secundus | reverse complement strand
TGGATGTTAAGTGTTGCCGACATTTCGGAAGTATATGCTGCTTCCTTCTTCGGGGTTGAAATGAGTAGAGTCAGGAGAGTGTTCATGTACATATAAGTTTTGGTCCGACATACTCACGGGGGATTGATGGTGGCTGGAACCTTCCTCCTTGTCAAAGGGCACAGTTGGAAGGGAAGTATAAATTATGGCCTGTTTAATGGCTGTCAATATCCTAAGATGTTTGTAGAGTAAGAAAATAATTTTTCGTTAACTCATGCCTCACATTTTCTGTAATATATTTCATGAAATTTTTTTACAGTTAAAATATAAGATCCAAAGAAATTAACAAGCTTCCTCGTGTATATTTCTAAAGGCGCATCCACATTACTCGTGCTTGTGCTCGTGCTGGCCAGGCTTGTGCACGTCGGGAGACTCGTCTGGCTTTTACTT
>NW_019730352.1:0-223 GCF_002891405.2 Cryptotermes secundus | reverse complement strand
TATATTTACTGGTAGTGTGTATAGGCTGTAGTCGTATTTTAATTTATTGGCTATAGTTATTAAATTAAAAATTAAAAATTTGCTTGTCTCGTGACTTGTCATATCGTTCACATTACTCGCGAGCATAGCGAGTAACACGAGCACGAATAATGTGGACGTGCCTACAGAAATAGTGGTTGAGGCACTACGCTACAAGCTGGAAGGTTGCGGGTTCAAGTCCCGA
>NW_019730351.1:0-296 GCF_002891405.2 Cryptotermes secundus | reverse complement strand
GCAAAACATATCAATCCTATCAACATTCCGACACTTCTCTATTCCTTAAACTCAAAATGGCCCTTAAACGAAGAAGCTTTCAGAGAGTGGAATACATCATTATTAATGCGACGGAGGACTTGAAGGCGTTACCACAAACATCCTTCGAACAGGCTTTCTTGAAGTCTACGAATAGCTGATGTACTCCCATTCTTTTCCTCCGGTATTTGATGAATGTAAAATTCTTATCAGTGTTTGATGTACTGAGATCCCAACAAGTTTGTCTTTCAGATACTCACTGGTTGGTTCCAGTAAAG
>NW_019730350.1:0-698 GCF_002891405.2 Cryptotermes secundus | reverse complement strand
AGCTTGGGAGTTTTTCCGTCGCTAGGTTGCTAACTTGTTAGATTTGCGTTGCTAGCTAGCTAGCGTTGCGTTCCTAACTTGCTAGATTTGTTTTGCTAGCTTGCTAGATTTACGTTGCTTGCTTGCTTGGTTGCTTGGTTTCTTGCTTGCTAGCTTTCTTTGCTGATTTCCTAGGATTGTTTGCAAGCTTGATAGCATTATTTTGCTAGCTAGCTAGCTTTGCGTTGTTACCTTGCTAGCTTCTCGTTGCTATCTTCCTAGCTTTGCTTTGCTAGCTTGCTAGATTGTTAGATTTGCGTTGCAAGATTGCAAACTTTGCGTTGCTATCTTGCTAGCTTTGCGTTGCTAGCTTGCTAGCTTTGCGTTGCTTGCTTCCTATCTTTGATTTACTAGCTTGCTAGCTTTTCGTTGCTAGGTTGATAGCTTTGCGTTTCTAGCGTGTTAGCTTGCTAGATTTCCGTTGCTAGCTNGCTCGATCTCAAGTGGTCGGTACCTCTCATTATTACTAAGTTTGTATCGTCGGTGACGGCCCTTCTGGCCAACCCTGAAACTGGGGTTATCATAAGAAAGCCCACTTATCTCAACTCAAGCCATATATTTTGGCGGGGTAATTATATCCAGCTGGGTATATTGAATTCATTAGTTATTCAGGTTGTACATAAAATTATAGTTTATATATGTGTTGATAATGGTGTATG
>NW_019730349.1:0-417 GCF_002891405.2 Cryptotermes secundus | reverse complement strand
ATTGCAGACGTAACACAACAACAGGCTTATGAACAGAAAAATGAGCTGCTGCAATAAAACATCCGAAGAAAAGGAAAGAGTTTGATTTGTTTCATCCTGGTCTGTCACACTAATAATATTATAAAAAGTTAATTAATTCCATCCTGTGTGACTGATGAGCTACTTGGGATGGAATTAATTAAACTTTTATAAACAGAAAGAGATCTAAACAAGTGGATGGCGCACCCTGTGAGGTGTAATAAGATTTTACAAAATTTAAAGTAAAACAAATTTTAATAGATTTTATTTGATTTAAATTAAGTGAACTACAGAGTGTGCTGTTTTAGTGCATACCAAATAGACCAAAACTATGATGGTTTGAATCATTGCATATGTAATGAATGGATAATATTAGTACAGTGTAGCAGTTCTAGCATA
>NW_019730348.1:0-453 GCF_002891405.2 Cryptotermes secundus | reverse complement strand
TTTTGTCCTTCTTCAACATAATTCATATAATTTCAACCTAAAAATCTTTGATATCTACACAATAAATAAAGAATTTCGAAGAATTTAAAAAGATTTTACTCCAATTTAAAGTATTCCTTCAAATTTCTGATAATTACTGTATTGTTTAATGAATTTTAATAAATGTTCAGTCATTCTTNTAATGAATTTTAATAAAATGTTCAGTCAATCTAAGTTAATTAAAAGGATTTTAACATATTATGAACGAAATCAACCAAATTTGTGAAAACTTTCTGAATATTCTTTGACGATTTCACGTCAATATAAGGAAATACAGACAATATGTGAAAGTTTTCTTCTCATTAAATGGAATCATGTCCAAAATTTGATGATTTCTGCATTATATTAGGGAAATTTAAGTAAATTCTCTTTAAAGTTATCTTAAATTTAACGAATTTATACCAGGTTTTGAAA
>NW_019730347.1:0-528 GCF_002891405.2 Cryptotermes secundus | reverse complement strand
CCGACCGCGCCGATACAAGCAAAGGCGGGTTGGAAAAGAGCGGTGCTAATACACTGGCACAAGGCACTGGGTGCCACGGATGGGGCACCTAGTTCACAATGAGGNGATTTAGTACAGGATTTGATGAATTCTAAACGCCATTTACAGAGTATTCTCTGTCCTGATGATGCCAACATTCTTATTACAGATATTTTCGAAGCTTATTGTTGTTCTGCAAGATTGAGACACACATCATGAACAGCGCTTGCAGGTAACTCTTCAGGCTAATGGTAAATGTGACGTCATCGCTATGTGCCTACAATGTGTTTACATTAATGTAGAGAACTTCAGGAACAAGACATATCGCGAGCCGCCTCTCTTGGTGCATTCTATCTACATGGAGTCTCCATCTCTAACTGCATTACAGGTATTATAAACTTGTCTCTGATGTGAATTATAATGCATTAGAACAGTTCTGAGAAGCAAGCTGTCCCCCAAATTCAAAAGTCAATATTTCCTACAAAGATGTTAGTTAGGCTCGGACAGAAG
>NW_019730346.1:0-232 GCF_002891405.2 Cryptotermes secundus | reverse complement strand
AAGTCTTTAGCTCGATGACTTCTTAGTTATCGCACACTCGCAGGCTGCTACCTTGAGAACTGTTGATAACACACTCGCTTGACTACTACTGAACTCGGCGACTGCTGCTATATGTCAACTCGACTCGGCGACTGTTACTTTACAACTCGGAAATGTCTTTGGCGATAGCCACATTACAACTAACTCACAGCCGCTGTGCAGCTCACTTATATAGCCACAGTGCTTGCCTGTT
>NW_019730345.1:0-587 GCF_002891405.2 Cryptotermes secundus | reverse complement strand
CTTCGTCTGAACATGTTTCCTCTTTCCACGTGCAGAACAAACAAGAGGTTGGCCAGTGATGTTGATTGGCCTCCTCTAGACGAAATATTGTGGATAACAGAGCAGGAGGTCAACCTAATGGGTGCTGTGGTTGGGAGCGACACATTACAGCATGTTCCAGCATGTTGCGCATAAGGGTAAGACGAAAGTCCCTATGTGACAGTTTCGCACCACAGGATGATAGCAGGATGAAACTGTTCAGAATTGTCAGATCCAGTAAATGGAAGATGCTTGGTTGGCAGCAATAAGGGTTTTTCAAAGAAAGTAGGGGGCAGGCAATTTTCCTTTGTATCAACTTCCGCCAAATACCCTGAATAAGCTGAGAAACTTGTGAAGATAGAAATATATAGGCTTATGGCCAGCACACTTTTATGGCATGGGATTTCTGCTAACAAGCCCAAGTGTTACAAACAGGAAAGATTTTATACTGCAGAACTGTTGTGTGTAGGAGCAGAAAAAATTTATACTGCAGAACTGCTGTGTGAAGAATATTTTAGTTAATCCCATTTGTTTATCATAAAAATTGTATTAGATAGAGCAATTCCAAA
>NW_019730344.1:0-547 GCF_002891405.2 Cryptotermes secundus | reverse complement strand
TGATGTATGTAAAAAGTCGTTCAGTACGCAGAGTAGTCTGAAGAATCCCAAGCGCTTACATGTTGATGTATGCAGTAAATCATAGAGTAGTTGAGATGGGTGTAGACTAAACNGTATGTGACTTGTAGCATGCCACAGTTTCTCATGTTGTAAGTAAGACAGTTTTACTGTGTGTGGCATGTAGAATGCTACAATATATTGGAGTTGATTGCTGTTGCTAACCTTTTGAACTGATGGGAAATGAATTCAGTCCCAAGGTACAAAACATCTGTGCAAATGAGTTCCATTTGATTCTGATTGCTGAATGTGTGCAGTGCCCTGTCTTGTGTGGAAACAGACAAGACATGACATGACAATGATATTAATTCAGCACTGGAAGCTAATGATTAGTAGAGTGTATCACTGAAACAGATCGACAGCTTATAAACATAATTCAGCAGCATCATATGTATTTTGCTCTATGTTATCTGTACTCTTCTGCCATTTCATGTGAGTAAATTCTTTTAGCAGTTAGTTTCAGATTGATATATCGCTTGGATTGAGTATA
>NW_019730343.1:0-1129 GCF_002891405.2 Cryptotermes secundus | reverse complement strand
TGAAGTTCTAATATTCTGAGACAAAGGAAACATGTTTGCAAAGAGTGGAAGGGATGGAGCTCAAGTTCAAAATAAGTTTCGTGTATGTAATCAAACTGTGGTTGACCATGTTTTCATTCACTGCAACATGTTTGCAAAGCGGGAAAGGGATGGAGCTCAAGTTCAAAGTAGGTTTCTTGTGTGTAACTGAACTGTGGATGACGATGTTATCATTCGCTGCACAGTAGTTTCTGTTGCTGCACTACAACTGCTTGTCACCAGGGATACTTTCTCCAACTTATGAAACATTTAATGATGCTCATGTAACTAGATGGCACACATATTCTTCCAGTAATTTCAGAACTGCTCTCTGTCAATTTCCAGGGCTGGTATGGGTAGGCCATTTAAGGGAAAAATGAAGCATTACTTTCCTAATGACTTACCAATGAGATAGTATCTTCATCTTCCTCTCTGTAGCCATCTGCCTGGCTGCTCCAGTCATCAACCTGTTTCTTCACTTACACCACCAAGGAACGTAAATTTGTGTGAGACATCTCACAATACTATCTACTATTCGTTGGTGGTGAAGCGAACAGCCAGAACACCTAAGCCACTTGATGGCAGCTGTGATATGCTGCTCCACTGAATTCAAGTGGACTGCCTCTCATTATAGACTCCATCAGTTACAGCAGTACCAACAGTCTCCACAACCTTCTCAGAAGGATAGGTGAGACTGTTCTGTATCACTGCACTGTTTGAAATATATGAAGACATTGGCTGATAGCAGCACTTCAGATGTCAGGCATGTCTTGCATGCATCACAGCTGACACCACGAAGCACCTGTCTGGCAATGGAACCATTGACATAAGCTACTGAGAACACTTCCATGTCACCAGCAGGTCCTGCAGGACTCATGTCCATCTGTACTTGCTGAGCAACATGGAAACTCTCAGGCACACCAGCAGGGGTTTCCTTGTCATGACTTGTGGAAGGCTTTCGTGAAGCAGCTCCAGGTGCCCTGAAAAGCGATTGTAGATTATCCAGAAGAGTAGCACCATCCTCCTCACAATTAGCTTCTCACAGTCTGCTAAATGCAAGGCCATTCATTGATGATGCTAGTCTTCAAGGCATCTACAAACTGTCCCACAG
>NW_019730342.1:0-419 GCF_002891405.2 Cryptotermes secundus | reverse complement strand
ACTTTCTGAAAGGGGCGACGGTTGTCTGCCAGACGCTGTGGGGATACTCCCACACCATCTATCTGGAGCATATGGGGAAGAGTGAAAGGTGCACATAGAACCATCGAGTATGATTTTGTTGCTTTCTTTCTTTCTCATCAATTTAAAGTTTACCTTACATTCCTCAAGGGATAGAATTTACAAACCACTATTTGTCACTACAGTGTCAGTTATGTTGACACTTGATTCAACTTAAAAGTACAATACATGTGCACGTGCAAAAGCACACACATACAGGGTGTCCCAGGAGGAATGGACCAAACTTTGGGAGGGTGTTCCTTATGTTAAAGTATGCCGATATAACCCAAAACACCTATGTCCAAAGTCGAACAGTTGGAGATAATGGCGCGAGAAAAGTGTGGTCTTCTGGCAGGTCCACG
>NW_019730341.1:0-706 GCF_002891405.2 Cryptotermes secundus | reverse complement strand
TACAGGTAGAGGCCTTGCGACGAGCTGATCACCCGCCCAAGGAGTCCTACCGAATGTGTAAGATCTAGAAAAACCTAAGTGAACGGAGAAGTTCATGGAGGTAGGCCTAGGCCCACTGGGGCTGTAGTGCCAAGGAAAAAAAAAAACAGTTTTGCACATATAATAAATTGAAATAAAAGGCACTGAGTTTCGTGTTGTCATAATTTACACGAGGTTTTACTAATATTTGTATCTTAATCCAACGCCAAAGGTCAAAATGCAGGCAGATACAAATTTCGGCTAAAAGCGGTCAATAAGTTACGTAATCAGTCATGTTAATGGCAGGATTATTAAGTAAGAATGGAATTTCACCCTTCCTTTGCCCCCCTCCACACATTTATTATGCATAATGCGCAGAATCTGCAATGAATGTACAGGCTCCTGAAGGGGCTGTGCCAGTGGCGTAACTCATATGCTCTATTTTTCGTTCATTCAACTGTCATTTTAATTGTTGTATTGGGGTTTTACTCAGGTATGTCTGGTAGAGTTAGGAAGGTGTATCTTTTCAGTCTGTGCGTAATTTCTAGTAGGTACACTGCTAGTCCAAAAGGTTTGAAACTAGCATAAAACGTGAAGTTGAAGCAGCATCATTGAATAACATAAGAATCACTGCATAATGAGTAGCTTCATAACTTGTACTCTTCTCCAAGTTTAATTAGAATAATCA
>NW_019730340.1:0-696 GCF_002891405.2 Cryptotermes secundus | reverse complement strand
ACTCAATGTTATAAAGCTAGCAACGACAAGCTAGCAAGATAGCAACACAAACCTGGCAAGCTAGCAACGGATAGCTAGCAAGCTAGAAACGCAAAGCTAACAAGCTAGCTACGCAAAGCTAGCAAGAAATAAACGCAAAGTAAGCAAGCAACGCAAACCTAGCAAGGTAGCAACGCAAACCTAGCAAGCTAGCAACGCAAAGTTAGCAAGGTAGCAAAGCAAAGCTAGCAAAGCGAACCAAACAAATCTAGCAAGCTAGCAACGCAAAGCTGGCAAGCTAGCAGCGCAAACTGTAAAGCTAGCAACGCATAGCTAGCAAGCTAGCAACGCAAACCTGGCAAGCTAGCAACGCAAAGCTTGCTAGCTAGCAACGCATAGTTGGCAAGCTAGCAACGCAAAGCTGGTAAGCTAGCAAAGCATAACTAGCCAGATAGCAAACTAGAAACGCAAAGTTAGCTCTCTAGAAACTCATAGCTAGCAAGCTAGCAACGCCAAGCTAGCAAGGTAAGAACCCAACCTATCAAGCTGGCAACGCAAACAAGCCAGTTAGAAAAGGAAGGCTATCAAGCTAGCAACGCAAAGCTAGCTATCTAGCAACACGTAGCTACCAAACTAGTAACGCCAAACTAGCAAGTTAAGAACGCAAACCTCTCAACCTGGCAACGCAAACTAACATGTTAGCAACGCAAGGCTAAC
>NW_019730339.1:0-759 GCF_002891405.2 Cryptotermes secundus | reverse complement strand
CTTCCGGCTTCCCCACCAATATCCTATACGCATTCCTCGTCTCCCCCATTCGTGCTACATGCCCTGCCCACCTCTTCCTCCTTGACTTGATCATTCTAATTATACTTGGAGAAGAGTACAAGTCATGAAGCTCCTCATTATGCACTTTTCTTCAATCTCCTGTCATTTCCCCTGTCACCACGGCATGGCGCGTCCTCAGGTTACGGATGGTGCAGACGCCCTCCAGTTTTGGAGGGACTAAAGAGTCGCGGAAAGCCGACGAGCGGTGGCCCTCCAGCTTGGTGGTTGGGCCTGGAGTTAACTCCTCCTCACCGTGAAAAATAAGTATGTTACGAAAATGAACACAAGGCCTCGGACCTGGACGGATTGCTTGGATAAACGACCTAAGCTAAAGATACACTTTTTTCTGTGGCGCTACGGCCCCAATTTGGGCCTAGGCCTACCTCCATGAAACTCTCCGTTTCACTTCGGTTTACTAGATCTTACACATTCGGTAGGACTCCTTGGGCGAGTGATCAGCTCGTCGCAAGGCCTCTACCTGTAGACAAACCCAGAAAAACGCACACAAACATCCATGCCCTGAGTGTGATTCGAACCCACGATCCCAGCTTCCGAGCGAGCGAAGACAGTGCATGCCTTAGACCGCTCGGCTACCGTGACCGGCAAGATACACTGTTAGTGCTTTTAAATTCAAATACTAGCTTCTGACCCGCTCTTACTCTTCAACCCTGAAGATGGAGGTTACGTCTTCCTTCGACA
>NW_019730338.1:0-774 GCF_002891405.2 Cryptotermes secundus | reverse complement strand
ACACTAATTCTGCAAATGCTTGCTTACTTCATGAAACACACATTCAATATGCAACTTCTGTTTTGTTCAATCTCCCTGACATCCTGAAAGAAGTTCTTTACAAATACTATGTTATAATTCATTAATAAATATTATGCTAAAATCTTATTCATATGATCAACAGAATGGATCAAATATTATTTAAATTCATTCTTAAAGATTCTGCATCAATCACTGTCCTTGATGTTCATTTTTTACAAATGAAAGTCAATCGCTATAAAGCTTATAAACAGCACAGATAAGCAATTCTGTTCATCTGGGGACTATGATAATCCTTGTTACCAAAAGTCAGTGAATAATGTGAAATGCAAAAGGATATATAATCAAGACAACAAGTTTACCATTAACAGTGAGTTCAATATAATTACAGTAAGGCAACTTGGATTAACAAGTGCAAAATGCCTGTAGCAATAAACTGAAACAGACAGCAAAGAATGTTCTTAATGCAAGAACAGCATGAGTTTGCACAGAAATATCAGTCATGCAGCTACTTCACACTCAAATGGGAAGAGGCTCCATCTTTTCTATCAGTCACTCAGTCTCTGAAAAACCTCTTTGGAGGTCTAAATACTGTTAATGCTGTCTGTCTCCTTACTCCTACTGGTTTGGTCAGGGCCCCAGTTGTCTTCCCTCTTCCTATATCCATGACTCAGCTCTTCTACCTAAAGATGGAAGTAGCAACACAGTCCTACAAAATGTTGGTAACAATATATCAGGCTACATGGCATCAGACTT
>NW_019730337.1:313-439 GCF_002891405.2 Cryptotermes secundus | reverse complement strand
TTTTTGAAGGATTTAAAAATAAGAAAGAGATCATCGTTACTATTCAAGATCTTCAATTATCAAGAAACACCATTGTGCGGCGAAGAGAAATGATGTGTGGAAACATAACTGAACAGGAAAGATGTT
>NW_019730337.1:0-285 GCF_002891405.2 Cryptotermes secundus | reverse complement strand
CCAACTGGATGAATCTACAGACATCAGAGACACAGCCCAGTTACTAGTTGCTTTTACAACAAACATCATGTGTCGTGTTATTTTTACCAATATTTTTGCTTAAAGCGAGGTACGACGATAGGAGGGTGTGGTATATCACCGGCAGTTTTGACACTAAAAAGTCGATCACAACCTGTTTGAATTTGGACATGCCTGTACTAGACTATCGGCTCACAGATAGAGGTGAGGTTGTCAGCCTTTGGCGCCGGCCGCCCTTTACCC
Organism: Cryptotermes secundus; assembly: GCF_002891405.2. Lineage (NCBI taxonomy): Eukaryota > Metazoa > Arthropoda > Insecta > Blattodea > Kalotermitidae > Cryptotermes > Cryptotermes secundus. Next base: position 24 of record NW_019730337.1, on the reverse strand, counting down.
CCAGGAATATTCCTGGTACTCATT
>NW_019730336.1:0-562 GCF_002891405.2 Cryptotermes secundus | reverse complement strand
GGATACAGAGACTTTACAAAAGTGTGGGGATCAGGGATAGCGCTGCCATTACTTGTAGTACTAGTTCCGAGTTTTGTCAACTAATCCAATATTCAGTCCGTTCCCCGTCTGTCTATCTATCTATCCATCTATGCAGTCCTCTGGTTGGACCTTGGCCGCTTTTTCAGTTTATTGATACTATACACAGCCTGTAGGACCCCTTGAAGGGGGATCAGCCCGTCGCAAGACCGCTTACACACAGAATAACCGCACACAGATATCCATGCCTCGAGTGGGATTCGAACCCACGATCCGAGCATTCGAGCGAGAGAAGACAGTTCATGCCTTAGACCGTGCGGCCGGCCACTGTATTGACAGAGCGCCCACACCGCGACACCGCAGAACGCGCTGCTGCAGGACTGGCGCGGGTGTCAGCACTGTTGCATTAGAGGTGCTAATTACGCCTGTGTAACTAGCAGTGTTGCGCTGAGGCGGCTGTAAGACGTTCCCAGTTCCGTGGGCAAATTCTTGGGGATGGGATGCGGTTTGCTTTATTGATCGCGTGGAGACACGGTGGAGCGGA
>NW_019730335.1:0-1085 GCF_002891405.2 Cryptotermes secundus | reverse complement strand
GCCAGTTTTGCGTTGCTATCTTGCCAATTTTGCGCTGATAGCTTGATAAATTTACGTTGCTATCTTGCTAGCTTTGCGTTGCTAACTTCCTAGATATCTTGATTTGCGTTGCTAGGTTGCTAACTTTGCGTTGCTATCTTACTAGCTTTTCGTTGCTAGCTTGATAGCTCTGCGTTTATAGCTTGCTTGCTTTGCGTTTCTAACTTCCTAGCTTTGCGTTGCTAGCTTGCTAGCTTTGCGTTGCTAGCTTGCTAGCCTGCTAGATTTGAGTTGCTAGCTTGCTATATTTACGTTGCTAGTTTGCTATCTTTGCGTTGCTACCTTGGTAGCTTTTCGTTGCTAGCTTGCTAGCCTGCTAGCTTGGAGTCTCTAGCTTACTATTTTTACGTTGCTAGCTTGCTATCTTTGCGTTGCTAGCTTGCTAGCTTTGCAATGTTAGCTTGCTATCATTGCGTTGCTTGTTTACTTGTTTGCGTTTCTTGCTTGCAAGCTTCGCGTTGCTAACTTTCTAGATTTGCGTTTCTAGCTTTGTAGCTTTGCGACACTAGCTTGCTAGATTTCCGTTGCTAGCTTTTTAGCTTTGCGTTGCTAGCTTGCTAGCTTTGCGTTACTAGCTTGCTAGCTTTGCGTTACTAGCTTGCTAGCTTTGCGTTACTAGCTTGCTAGCTTTGCGTTACTAGCTTGCTAGCTTTGCGTTACTAGCTTGCTAGCTTTGCGTTACTAGCTTGCTAGCTTTGCGTTACTAGCTTGCTAGCTTTGCGTTACTAGCTTGCTAGCTTTGCGTTACTAGCTTGCTAGCTTTGCGTTACTAGCTTGCTAGCTTTGCGTTACTAGCTTGCTAGCTTTGCGTTACTAGCTTGCTAGCTTTGCGTTACTAGCTTGCTAGCTTTGCGTTACTAGCTTGCTAGCTTTGCAATGTTAGCTTGCTATCATTGCGTTGCTTGTTTAATTGCTTTGCGTTTCTTGCTTGCTAGCTTTGCGTTGCTAACTTGCCAGATTTGCTTTACTAGCTGGCGAACATTGCGTTACTAGCATGCTAGTTTACGTTGCTAGCTTGCTAGCTTTGCTTTGCTAACTTGCTATCT
>NW_019730334.1:0-479 GCF_002891405.2 Cryptotermes secundus | reverse complement strand
CACATATTGTACATGCAGAGGTTTCCTCCACATTACGCGTGTCCTGGTGTAACTATAAGAAACGCGTGTGCTGAAGGGTTAAAACTTTTTAAGNTTTACCCCTCAGATGACATCAACTAGAAAACGAATATACCAGGAAGAGTTCCTCAATTATGGGTTTACACAAATAGAAGACAAAGGAATAATGAAACCGCAGTGTGTTGTCTGTTTGAAAGTACTGACTGCAGAATTTTTCAAAAAGAGTCAGTTGAAGAAACACTTGAATAATTTGCACCCACACCTGTCCAAACCGCGGGAATACTTTGCAAATTTGGAAATGTCTGTCAAAAAAAAAGATTGAACAGCAACTTGAGAAGTACATTCGATCAACGTTCAGCATCAAAGGCCAGCGCTGAAATGGCCTGGTTGATTGCCTGAAACAAGAAACCACATATTATTGGTGAGCAATTGGTTAAACCAGCAGCTTTGAAAATGGCAGA
>NW_019730333.1:0-695 GCF_002891405.2 Cryptotermes secundus | reverse complement strand
TGTACTGAACTGCAAAGTAAAAAATCACTAACAGTGGAGCAAATAACGGCTCTTGTGCATGCACCCCTAAGTTCCTGTGAGGTGGAAAGAAGTTTTTCCCGCTACAAGAACATCTTACGAGACAGTAGGAGGCGATTAACTACGGAAAACCTNTAAAATATTTAGTAATTGTGAACTGCAACAGAAGAGAAGTTGAAAGTTCGGAGAGCTAAATGTGAGTACCATTGGTTTGTTAAATTTGTAATGAAATATGTTGGCTTTGTTGCATGATTTGTATTTAAGTATAGCTCTTTATTTCAAGTGAATCATTTAGTGGTTACATGAAATAAACTTAAATATTGATTTGTTGCTCATAAAAGAATGTAAAATCAATTTTAATATTTAGTATAAATTTCTAAGTGCATATTTCAGTGCATATTTCGGAAGTTTTTCATGCATAAATGCATACATGTTTAAGGGAGTATTAGGGCACACAAATCCGGTCCCTAGTTATGATATAATTATGCATAACACTGATGTGGCCATCTATTAAAAAACATCAGAAAATTGATGATATATATGTGACTTAAATGTCTTTCGTAGGAATATTTATGTGTATGTCTGACGTAGTGTCTGCAAAAGGGTTTAAATTAAATGTTATGTGGAATTTGGTAGCCTACCCATTCAAGCACCAACCCTCTTAATCCATGGTCATT
>NW_019730332.1:0-409 GCF_002891405.2 Cryptotermes secundus | reverse complement strand
TTGAAACTGAGTTACAACTAAGAAGAATATACGTATGATGTGAAGGGTGTTATGAATTATGTCAAGATCTTATGATGCTGTTCATGCTTCCCTATTCTGGTTTCTCCATCTTGTACTCTAAACACCCTGCAAGCTGCCCAACTCTAAGCGGAACTGAAGTGATTCTTGCCAGTCCAGTATTATAGTGAGTTTCTAAGTGTATTTTCATTGGTGAGGAGTGGTTGTTAATGTTTATCTGGGCTAGAATATTCAGCTTCATTGGATACCGACCCAGGATATGTAAAATCTAATGCCAGTTATGAATAAATCCCTCTCAGTCTCTCAGGGAAGGTCATGGTGAAATGTGACAGCACCAGTTCATGGCATTTTTTTTTCCCTTGGCACTACAGGCCCAGTGGGCCTAGGCCTA
>NW_019730331.1:0-577 GCF_002891405.2 Cryptotermes secundus | reverse complement strand
TATTCTTCCCAGAGAAATAATAATCTGTTAAATCTCGCAATGTAAAGATTTTTAACTCTGAGAAACCTTCGATTTAAATAACTGCGTACGGGACATAAAGCTGTGTTCTCAATCTCTTGGTGAACATCAAGGTAATTAGGTATATAGCCATAAAGATCCAAGTAGTTACTATAGGATTCTGACGATGGTGTATAACACACTGATATGTTGGGATTTTGGACTTTATCCGTCGTCCTGGTTTTTAAGATAACAAATAAAAACACGACGTTTCGGAAACTGGATCTGTTTCCGTCCTCAGGTGAANACCTATTCAGTTGGGTCCCTTAGAAAGAGCTAGCCTCAATCACTGGACAAACCAATGTCACAAAACATGAAGATTATAAACACCTGAGACCAGGCTAAGTCCATGAGAGCTAATACGAAAAATATTCATAACAAATTGTAGCAAACACTTACAAGCGTGGAACCAGGATAGATAGATCTGTAGGATCTGTAGCCAATTCTCACCGACGAAGATGCGTTTGAAATCGGGATCGCTCATAAATCGTCTTCCCACCTGACAATAATAACCCACGCA
>NW_019730330.1:0-476 GCF_002891405.2 Cryptotermes secundus | reverse complement strand
ATTATTATTATTATTATTATTATTATTATTAGTGGGGTGAGACAGTTCACTTGGTACTGTGGCCACTGTTTGGCCTATTGTACCAGCCCCAGATGACAAANTAACACCACATATACACAGTGCCAAATCCCAGAAGACTGCTTTCTTCATACTCGGAGAAAATCTGCCCCAGCGCCATTTTGTCCATCATAAATCCCACATGACCAGGCCCGGGCTCGAACACTGGCTGCCGTGGTGGGAAGCCAGCGACTAACCGCCTGAGCGATAGGGGGATACACAGACACACGCGTCCAACAATTTTTGTTGCGCGTATTCGTTGCGTAGCAATGAAAGAAGGGTAACTTTACCGTGCCTTTTTATCTAGCAACGATGTTAAGAGATACATTTTACCGAACTTTTGCCCCGCAACGATAGGAGAGATATACATACAGACAGACTGACGGGAGGGACTTATGAAGTACACCGCTGAGATGGGC
>NW_019730329.1:0-414 GCF_002891405.2 Cryptotermes secundus | reverse complement strand
AGTAACTGCATGACTGTCTTCTTAAAAAAATAAGGGCCAATAACTTGAACTCTCGACAACGCACACCATACTCTCACCTTGTCACTGTGAAGTGGCCTCTCATGGAGCTCTCTGGGATTGTTACCACTGCAATAGTGCATATTCTGCTTGTTGACTTATCACTAAAGAAAACAAGTGTGTCAGGGGGTAAAGTTACCAATAACGTTTCGCACACCATTATTCGGTTCTGGAAATCACGTAGTCACAATTCTTGCACAACAACCATCTTATAGGGATGGAATTTAAGATGTTCATGAAGAATTCGGCGCATTGAATGACTGGATATGTCTAGGGCGACTGCATATTTGCGAGCGGATCGTCTTGGAGATCTCAAAATCAACCGTCAAACTGCCTCCACATTTTCTGGCGTTGTAA
>NW_019730328.1:0-1067 GCF_002891405.2 Cryptotermes secundus | reverse complement strand
AATTTTGATAAAGAATTATTTTAGAATTCAAGTTAATATAGAGAATTTAAAAAACTTCAAAGATTCCACAAAAATTTATGTAAATCTATACAATTTTTTGACAAAATTATTAATGACTTAATTTTAATTATATTTCTAGTAATTTCATGATAATTTAAGTAATTCTTGTGAAATTTGGACCTTCTTCAACATAATTCATATAATTTCAACCTAAAAATTTTTGACATCTTCATCATAAATAAAGAATTTCAAAGAATTAATAAAAAGATTTTACGCCAATATAAGGTATTCCTTCAAATTTCTGATAATTAATGTATTGTTTAATGAATTTTATTAAAATTCTCAGTCATTCTAAGTTAAATAAAAGAATTTTAAATTATTATGAACGAAATCAACCAATTTTGTGAAAATTTTCCAAATATTCCTTGACGATTTCACGTCAATATATGGAAATACAGATAATATGTGAAAGTTTTTTCTCTTTAAATGGAATTATGTACAAATTATTGATGATTTCTGCATTATATTAGTAAAATTTTTTTGATTTTATCTTAAATTTAACGAATTTATACAAGGTTTTGAAAGATTTCGATAAAATTTAAGAACTTTTAATCAAGAATTATTACAGATTTCAAGTTAGTATATAGAATTTCAACAAATTGTCAAAAAAGCCACAAAAATTTAATGAAATCTATCGATTTTTTAAAGTTATTAGATTATTAATTAATTTTAATCATATTTTGAAGGAATCATTATAAATTAAGGAATACTAAACAAATTTTTACCTTCTTTGACCTAATTCATTTAATTTTAACCAAGAAATCTTTCTCGATTTCAACATATTATAAATGAAATCAAATATTTTGTGAAATATTTCACACTAATTTTGGGAATTCTAGCAGTCTTTTGACGATTTACATAATTCTTTAAAAAATTTAAAGAAATTTAACACAATTTTAAGTTAAATTAAAGAATTAATAGAATTTTCAACGATTTCAACAAAGTGTATATAATTTCAACATAAATTCTTTGAAATATTCATATTAAAATAAAGAATTTGAAGAGTT
>NW_019730327.1:467-828 GCF_002891405.2 Cryptotermes secundus | reverse complement strand
GGGAAAGTGTGATAATACTCTTCCAGGAAGCATAGAGGTTCGAAAACGTACCGGGAAGACTGCTGAAAGCAAATACGTATGACAATGTCCCAAAATCTAGTCGTATCTTGGCAAAAGCTAAGAAATCTGCTCCCAGTATGCACGGCACCGGGGAATCCTCCAAAATTAGGAATTCGTATTTCCAAGAGAATGAATGGTGTTTTATTTGCAGCGAGACTGCCTGAGTGATAGCACAGCTCTGGCCACCAGCCATGCGAAGATTACGATCCGTCGCGTGTACACGACACGACAAGCCGAGGCTATGCATACGGTCTACAACATCTCGTCTGACAAATGAAAAAGAGGACCCCGAATCCAGAAT
>NW_019730327.1:0-265 GCF_002891405.2 Cryptotermes secundus | reverse complement strand
CCTCTACCAGGACACTTCCAATATTTCACGGAGTTAAGCCAAAATCGACGGGTCTGGCCACCCGCCATACTGACTGGCCGAGACCCACGACTTCTTTGCTGAACCATATCAGTAGACCCGCTACGTTTCGCCCGGATCCTCCGCTCTTCAATCGCCCGGCCTTCAGCCACTTGGCCCCCAAACGCATACGATTCCTTAATGGAAGTCGGCTTGTGCAAAGAAACTAACTGAGAGCGCACATTAGGATGAATATTTTGTACTAGGC
>NW_019730326.1:0-417 GCF_002891405.2 Cryptotermes secundus | reverse complement strand
ACAGAAAATGTATTTCAGTCAGAACTGAGATTTCTTGGAAATCTCGTGACAGAAACCCTAAAATGGTGCGTTCATGCTCAATATCTAAAAGCAAACTTATGCAAAGTAATTTATAGGGTGAAAATATTAAAAGAAATAAATGAGTCCATGGTTCGACAAGGATGCTGTTTATCACCAATTTTGTTCAACTTGTACATCGAATGCCTTATCAAAAAGGCTCTGGACGGGCTTGGAGACTTCAAATTAGGAGTGCAAATTATTCAAACTGTGAAATACGCAGATGACCTTGTGTTAATGGCTAAGGAAGAAACTGTGCTACAGGGTATGACGGATAGACTAATTCACAATAAAGATAGACCAAAAACAACTGGTGAAAGTGAACTGTTTTAAATATTTGAGTAGCTTGTTAACAGATGA
>NW_019730325.1:0-1480 GCF_002891405.2 Cryptotermes secundus | reverse complement strand
GGATTTCTTATGCCCTGAAGATGGAGGCGATAAGTTCCTCCGAAATGTCTGTTAACACAATATCTACACGGCGCTACATATCAGAAAACGGCATTCTTCATGTTTACATTTGTAAATACTTGGGATTTTCTAAATGCTAATACGTTAATTTCTCGTTCATGCGGTACTGGATGTCATAATGTGCTTTACTTACCACACCCTTAACGTCTCTCATTGCGCGAAAACTCTCTACGAACTTATACACCGCTACTTAAAATTGATATTACGTAAATGAAAATGTTTCCTTCCGAACAAGCACCTGCTTCAAATGCAAAATGCCTCTAATCTGTGTTAGAAATATCAAAGCAACTCGTCGCACATTTTAATGGAGGTAATGCTACAGTAATGATGTAATTAGTGAAGTCTGCAAAGAAATGTCGCAGAGCCGGATTAAAATAATTCTATACATCCTGCCTCTGAAACAGTTTTGGGTAAAAACAGTTTATTTAACGAGGGTATTTTCATATTTTTGTGCTTAAAATGAGATTTCCTAAAGCTTGACATGATGTTCGTGAAAGAAATTAAGTGCGGATTTTTGCTTATTTACGGAATCCTGCCATTTTTCTGTCACGAATGGTCATTTCCTCTCTCTAAATGTGTTGGCGTAGTTTCCCTCTGGTACGTAATGCGTTTCTCTGTTATTGCCATGAGATATACAGTTACGAGATCTTTCTGCCAAAATGCAATCATTAACAATGACCAAATTTTGATATTATTGTACCACGATATGTATAGTCCAGCAGACATTGGTAGACATCACAAAAGCGGTGGATAAATTCTAAGTACACTGTGGCCTTGCCTCAGGCGGTTAGTCACGGGCTTCCTACTACAGCTGTTCGGGTCCTATCCGAAATCATCATGTGAGAGTTGTGGCGATCAATGTGGCACTGAGGAAGGATTTCTTCCATTCATTTCCTTTCCCTTGTCTATTATCATTCCACTGACTCCTTCATACTCATCTGCACAATAACAGACAACGCACTGGTACTTTAAAGCGACATTAGGTAACAAAGTAGTAGTTGGGAACACAGTAACATATCGAATACTCAAAATTAAATTTTAAGAACTTTTTTATTTTCCCATCTGTGACCATGAGCCTAATGACTCAAGCATGCAACACAAGTGCACCTGTTGCTGATGCTCTTTTCATCTCGATCCAGAAAGGAAAATATGGATTAAAAATCTGTAAGGGCACAGAAGTGAACTATTTTTTTATTCGCATAGTGGGGGGTGGAATCCAGTTGGGTCCAATCGGCACGGCGGCCACTGATTAACCTATTGTACCTGCCCCGGGTGATTATGTTGATTGAGAATTTGGTGGAATGAAGATTGGCAGGAGAAACCGAAACACTCGGAGGAAACCTGCCCCAGCGCCACTTTGGCCACAACAAATCCTACTTGACCAGACCTGGGATCAAACCCGGGCCGCCGCGGTGGGAAG
>NW_019730324.1:0-374 GCF_002891405.2 Cryptotermes secundus | reverse complement strand
TCCTTCCTGATATTCGATGACTCTCCTGTGCCGTGCATATTAGGGACTGATTTTTTGGCCTGTACCAAAATGAAATTAGATTTTTCTACGATGACTTACAAGTTTGCATGTGATCTAGCCTGTCAGTACGATTTCGAACGATTAGATTTCTGCTTGCAAGACTTGCAGGAGTTCCCTTGTTCCGAGAAGGATTTGGCAAAGTTAGCGGCCTACTCGTCTCCCGTGAGTCAGCTAGAGCCGCGAAAGCTTGACCAGCTTGTGAAGAGTTTCCCTAACTTGTTTTCGGAACAAATGGGAACAGTCAAGGGTATGGTCTGTGAGTTGGATCCGTTGGACGATCAGCCGGTTCGTTCCCGCCCATACAAGTGTTCTCC
>NW_019730323.1:0-405 GCF_002891405.2 Cryptotermes secundus | reverse complement strand
AAATCGTCGCAGATACTGTTAGAGTTCCTAAATTTAGAGTGAAATAATTCACAAAATAATTGACATTATTTATTTTAATTGAAATCGAGAAAGAATATTGATTTAAAATTATTTAAATTAGGTTGATGAAGATCAAAATTGGTTTATAATTCCTTAAAATATCACGATATAACTAAAATTTCTTTAAAATTTATTAAATAAATATCGTCAAAATATTGTAAAAAATTCCAATAATTAATATGGAATCATTATAAATTTTTGGAATTCTCAATATTCACTTGAAATATTAAAAATTGTTGGTCAAAATTTCATAAATTAAACTGAAATAATTCAAATTCTGGTTTATATTCTTTAAATTTGACATATCATCTATAGAAATTACTTCAATTTCCCTAATATAAACTA
>NW_019730322.1:0-529 GCF_002891405.2 Cryptotermes secundus | reverse complement strand
TACAGAGCGTCCCTCGAAGAAAGTTCAATATTCTGGTAGGTCATAGTATCGGTCATTCTAAGAAAAAATGTGTATTGTGACACGTAGAGCCATTTCTAGGGAACGACTCGGTAAACTGGCCCACAACACATACGCAACCAAAATATAGTACACACACTTCTAGGCAAAGACCTCAATACATGCACGCCACAATAAAACCAGTGTTTTAAGGAGTGCTTCCTATGTGGGTTCGCATATATTCATAGCTACGCAACGGATAGTTTTCTGTACTGTGGTCCGACCTGAGGCTATATACGAGTAATAAGAGGCCAACAATAATTTACGCGTGTGGTGGCGGGGTCGAATACCTTCACCGTGACCCTGCGAGTCGTAGGAGGCGACGAAAAGAAGTCTCAAATCTGAGAGTGTAAAATATTGTAGCGCGTCCCAAGGGACTAGGACCCGAGAAATAATGCGCTGGAAAGGGCCAGCAGCATATACAAAAAGGGACCTGTCCTCTCGTCAGAGAGAGCGCCCCACAAAAACAAGG
>NW_019730321.1:0-577 GCF_002891405.2 Cryptotermes secundus | reverse complement strand
AACTCAAAGTCGCCTTTGACAACATTTTTCAGTTGCTTCTGCAATAGATTTAGGTTTACAGTGGACGTGAGGGTTATTGGGGGGGGCCTGCCTGCTTTGCCTGAGGTTTCCTCCTCCAGCGTAGTGGCTTCTACAACAGAAGTTTCAGTTTCCATAGTTGCCTCCCTGAGGGGGGCAAAGTAGTTTTTGGTGGCAACCTCTGGCTGAGTGTTGCTTCCGACTGCTGCAGTTGGTTTTTTAGGAGTCGGTGCNTGCGGTTTCAGCGGTACTTTGTCGTTTCCGCCTACGGACTTCTTTGAAGCCTTCCTCCCCGGCTGGAATATTTTTGCCTGATGTGCTGGCCTTTATCAGTGATTTCAGCTCATTTAGCGTGACTGTATAGTTGCCATAGAGCGCACTGAACAGCGTCTTGCCGGAGAGGGACTTACAGTAATTTATCCTATTTTCATCGGCGGTGCTGACTATTGCCGCCCATTCTGCACTTTCTCCGATTGCAACAGTTGTGAAACCGGCCACGTCCTCAATGCTGCAGAAGATGTCGAATAAGCGCCTGTACTGGGTTTCGGCCTCGGGGTAT
>NW_019730320.1:0-318 GCF_002891405.2 Cryptotermes secundus | reverse complement strand
GCAAAGCAAGCAAGAAACACAAAGTTAGCAAGCTAGCAAAGCAAATCTAACAATCTAGCTACACAAATCTAGCAAGCTATCAACGGAAAGATAGGTAGCAACGCAAAGCTGGCAAGCTAAAACGCAAACTGTCAAGCTAGCATCGCAAAGATAGAAAGCTAGCAACGCAAAGATAGCAAGCTAGCAACGCAGAGGAAGCAAGCTAGAACGCAAAGCTAGCAAGCTACTAACGCAAAGCTAACAAGCTAGCAAAGCATAGCTAGCAAGCAAGAAACGCAAAGCAAGCAAGCAAGAAACGCAAAGATAGCAAGCTAGCAA
>NW_019730319.1:0-495 GCF_002891405.2 Cryptotermes secundus | reverse complement strand
GAATATGTGTCACTGCTAGCAAAATGCATGCACCTTTAATAATAAGCAACAGTCTTTGTGTTCATTTACTTTTCTTTTCAGTAAAGTTTATAATTAAATGCGTTTTGTATGCTTATATTATTATGACTGGATTCTTGTTGTCACAACTAATTGTATACCTCCATCCAATGTACGTTATTGATTAAAAAGTGTATCATGTTCAACAGTAGTTACACCTTCATGTGGAGTATATTTGACGATTGTTATTAGGGCCTTCTTATTAATACTTGTTTTAGTTACTGTACTGTACATTTAATAATTTCTGTTTTATAGGATTTGAAGCTTTCATGGCAAATAAATTAAAATCTCAGGCAATCAGCTATGTCAATGTTGAATTAAAAAACCAATGTTTTAGAGATCTCAGTCTCTATCCTCTGGGTCCATGTCTGTTCCTGCTTGTGCAAAATAACTTGTGTATATTTGAAATATCTCTCTTATCTGAACAGAGGGCACAGT
>NW_019730318.1:0-574 GCF_002891405.2 Cryptotermes secundus | reverse complement strand
CGGAGGATATGCTTTCCTCTCTCTGTGAGAGAAGCAGCAGTCCTCTCTCCTCTCTCCAGTACTTCCCTTCGGTTGATTTTACAGACCACTCTATGCCCCGGTCGCCGGCCACTGTAGCCGAGCGGTCTAAGCCATGCTCCGTCTTCGCTCGCTCGGAAACCGGGATCGTAGGTTCGAATCCCACTCAGGGCATGGATGTTTGGTGTGTGTGTGTTTTATTCTGTGTTTCTGTATAGGTAGAGGCCTTGCGACGAGCTGATCAACCCCCCCCCCTCCCAAGGAGTCCTGCCGAATGTCTAAAATCTAGTAAACCGAAGTGAAACGGAGAGTTTCATGTAGTCCAAGGCCCAAAATTGGGGCTCTGGCGCTAAAAGAAAAAAAATAGACCTTAGTTTACTTTAAGCGGTATAGCTCCAGTGCTTCATACCTTTTGGCACTGGATGGGGATGTGAGTGGTTAGCGTCACACTCCGGCAGGCTTACCCACGCGAACTAGTTATCTTGACTCAGGCTGCTTGTAGTTCTCCTCGTCAAATGATTAAATTTTGATACTATGGCCTCCTCGAAGATTACCA
>NW_019730317.1:0-495 GCF_002891405.2 Cryptotermes secundus | reverse complement strand
TTTTTTAGTATTGTGGTATGGGTTGTTACAAACTTCACAGCTGTAATACATGCAGCTTTTGATGTTCGATACATGAGAAGTGGTGCGTGAAACAGCCATTATGATTCACTGCTTAAGTAGAATTCATGTTACCGCAGTGGCACATGCATTGCAGAGCTAAGCTACAAGTATACAAAACATTAATAAAACCTGTTGCTACATACAGGGCAGAAACATGGACCTTAACAGTAACAGAAGAGAATGCACTCAGAATGTTCGGGAGAAAAATAATACGCAAAATATACCGACCAGTGATGGAAAATAATATATGGAGGATAAGATACAATGAAGAGATAAACACATTACTGAAAGCAGAAGATATAGTAAGATGTATGAAATCACAGAGAATAAGAGGGTTGGGACATGTCAAAAGAATGGAAGATAATGCAATACCAAAGAGAATGTTAGTATGAAGGCTGTATTCAAAAAGAAGAAAAGGAAGACACAGGATGAGAT
>NW_019730316.1:0-748 GCF_002891405.2 Cryptotermes secundus | reverse complement strand
GTGGTCTGACAAGTTGTCTGTAATCGGCGGCCCCTCCACTCCACCACTGAAAATNCAGTTGACTCTATTTTCAGTGCCATACTGGTGCCTAAATAATGAATTCCCTCCGCGCTTTTGCAGCTATGAAAATGAGATAATAATAATATTAAAAATGATCTCAAAAAAGAAAAGGTAATTACCCGAGCATATCCACCGTCTTCCTTCTACAGCATGCAATCGCAGCGCTGCTCCGTGTAGGTTTATGCGCTGCTCTGACAAGTTGACGGTAATCGGCCCCTCCACTGAAACCCTGAAACACAAAAACCAGTCGACTGTAATTTCACTGCCATATTGGTGTCTAAATAATGAATTGCCTCCGCGCTTTGGCAGCTATGAAAATGAGACAATAATATTAAAAATAATCTCAAACATGAAAAGAAACAGCGACTGAAATTATAACGTACAAACTCGACCCCAGGCGTGTAATACGTTTCGAACTTTCCAGTGTTTACATTGCAAGATGACTTGCAAGAGAGTAGGAAATTTTGCGAATACGCCACTCCGTAGCTTGGTCACGGCTTTCAAAAACGTCACATTTTCACGCCTCAGGATTCCGCCGTGGCACCACACTAATATAAAAACCGCTTAAGCGTCTGTGTTCCCGAATTTTCTGCCATGTTCCTGCACGGAGTGCACCACAGTACTGACCCCAACGCCTGTAAATATTCCTGGGTCAGGCGAAAAAATAACTACTTTCCCGTCTGTTATT
>NW_019730315.1:0-662 GCF_002891405.2 Cryptotermes secundus | reverse complement strand
TTCCGGAATTCTAAAGAAAATTAGAACTATCCGCTGTTAGTTTAAAANAATTCTAGCAGACTTGTTGACGATTTACATTATATTTCCGGAATTCTAAAGAAAATTAGAACTATCCGCTGTTAGTTTAAAAAATTTTAATTGATTTTTGAACGAATTCAATTAAATATGTATAAAAGTAACCTAAAATTCTTTGAAATGTACAGGTTAAAATAAAGAATTTCAACGAATTTATAAAAGATTTCACTCTAAATTAAGGAATTCCTTCAAATTTCTGATTATCACTGTATTATGTAACGAATTTAAAAAATTGTTCTGAAAATCTAAGTTAATTTAAAGAATTTAAACAATATATGAACGAAATCAACCTATTTCTTGACGATTTTTTTCTAATATTCTTTGACAATTTCATGTAAATATAACAAATTACAGAATATATGTGAAATTTCTTATTATTAAATGAAATTCTGTCCAAATTATTGACGATTTCTACATTATATTTGGGAAATTTAAGTTAATTCTGATTGATATTTTGTTTATTTTAATGAATATAAACAAGGTTTTGAAGGATTTCAAATTAATGCAAGGAATTTTTGAAAAATAATTATTCCTGTTTTCATAAATTATATAGAATTTCAAAAAATTGTCAAAGATTCCACTTTAAT
>NW_019730314.1:0-772 GCF_002891405.2 Cryptotermes secundus | reverse complement strand
CACACACACACACACAACTCGGAACTACAGGCAATAAAGCGCTATCGCTGATATGCACATATTACAGCTCATCGTTACACACACACTAGTCGTACTCTAGCAACGGATTTATCATAGTCTCACTGTCACTTCAAATCACACATAAAGCCTTCTTTCCTTCTTACGACTGCCAATTTTAAAGACTCGACTCCATTCAATTCCTCTGCCCCCAAGCCCATATCCCGGCAGGCTGGAGTCTCGAAGCTCGACCCTTCACTTCCGAATCTACTGTTCTATATTTGAACGCGTCTTTTGACTGTGTCCTTTTATAACCCCCGGCACGAACTACACAGAAAACACAGCCTTTATTTTTAAGGAGGCGTGTTTACTGGTCCGTTACCTATCTGTGGATGTCCTTCTGATGCATGATCACGCTTCGCGAGAATGTTTTTACTGAGTCGTTGCCTAGCAATGGGTATGTCACAATATTATCCTCCCATTGATGCTCAGGTATTCCAAGTGGTCCATTTCCTTCATGTTACGGAACTCATTATGCAGTTTTCGTCAGTTTAATGTTACTTATAGCCACTTTGCTCTAAATACTCTCGTCAGGAGCCTAATCTGAAACGCCATCAATTCATGTTGGTCCTTTAACGTTAAGCTCTAAACGCATACAAAACAACAGATGGAATTGCAGTTTAGTAATGATGATGATGATAACAACAAGACATTCTAGGAAATACTAATGGCCTACTTTCTTTTCGCTACATATTGATTATAAAATAAGACTCGG
>NW_019730313.1:0-1154 GCF_002891405.2 Cryptotermes secundus | reverse complement strand
CTTTAATTTGTTAGCTTGCTAATTTTGCGGTGCTAGCTTGCCAGCTTTGCTTTACTATCTTGCCAGCTTTGCGTTGCTAGCTTGCCTGCTTTGCGTTGCTAGCGTGCCAGTTTAGATTTGTTAGCTTGCCATCATTGCGTTGCTAGTTTGCTAGATTTTCTTTGCTAGCTTGCTAGCTTCGCGTTGCTAGCTTGCTAGCTTTGAGTTGCTTGCTTGCTAGCTTTCCATTGCTATTTTATTAGCTTGCTAGATATGCGTTGCTAGCTTGCTACCTTTGCGTTGCTAGCTTGCCAAATTTGTTTGCAAGCTTGAGAGATTTGCGTTGTTAGCTAACCAGTTTGCGTTTCTAACTTGTCAGATTTTGCGTTGCTAGCTTGCCAGGTGTGCGTTCCTAGCTTGCCAGCATTCCGTTCCTAGCTTGCCAGCTTTCCGTTGCCAGCGTGCTGGCTATCACTTATTAGCTTGCTAGGTTGCTATATATGCGTTGCTAGCTTGCTAGATTTCGTTAGAAACTTGCCAGCTTTGAGTTGTTAGCTTGCCAGCTTTGCGTTGCTAGCTTGCCAGCTTTGTGTTGTTAGCTTGCCAGCTTTGCCTTGCAATCTTGCTAGATTTGCGTGGCAAGGTTGCTAGCTATTCGTTGCTACCTTGTTTGCTTTTCGTTGGTAGCTTGCTAGTTTTGCGTTGCTAGCTTGCTAGATTGATAGATTTGCTCGCTTGATAGGTTTGCATTGCTAGCTTGCCAATTTTCTTTGCCAGCTTGACAGACTTGCGTTGCTATCTTGCTAGATTTGCGTGGTTAACTTGCTAGCTTTGCTTTGTTCCCTAGCTAGCTTTCCGTTGCTAGCTTGCTAGCTTTGCGTTGCTAGCTCGGTAGCCTTGCGTTGCTAGCTTGGAAGCTTTGAGTTGCCAGCTTGCTAGGTTTGCTTTGCTACCTTGCTAGCTTTGCGTTGTTATTTTCCTAGATTTGCGTTGCTAGCTATCTAGCTAGCTTTTCGTTCCTAGCTTGCTAGATTGCTAGATATGCGATGCAAGCTTAATAGTTTTGCGTTACTATCTTGCTAGCTTTGCGTTTCAAGCTTGATAGCTTTGCGTTACTACCTTGCAAGCTTGGCGTTGCTAGCTTGGTATCTTTGCGTTGCTAGCTTGCTAGATTT
>NW_019730312.1:0-1339 GCF_002891405.2 Cryptotermes secundus | reverse complement strand
TCATTGCAAGTTACTTCCCGAATTTCTACGATGACCTTTCCTTTCGGTAGTAACTTTTTATTAGTATACACCCAAGATAGGCTTGTCAGTGGGCTTTTCTTGCCATACCACTTTCTTGTTAATATCAATTGAAGGCTAGGTTTAAGGGTCATCATTGTTGCACATCAATCATTTTACATTAGCAGAATTAAGTATCATAATTATGTGGCTTGTATATTGTTTATAAATGAACCGTGGATCTGTATAATATTGTGATATACACAAAGTTGCCTCTCCGGAAGCACCTGATTATTACAAGCTTGGGGCCCTGTACGAGCATAAACAGTACATAGTGTATGATACCAACTTTACACTGAGAAAGGTGGCCTGTAACTTTTGTTTGAGAGATATGTGGTTCAAATCTTAGCTGAGTCACCAACTCTTGTGATGGCATGTTCCATGGTATTACTCAATCCCACCAGCAAATGTCAGAATAGTACCTTAAATAACTACCACTTCCTGCACTATCGTTTCCATTTCGTGATTAATTATCATTTTGTGTTGCATAATCTTGATGGGATGGTATGGATTGGATAGATGTGGCTCAGGATAGGGACCAGTGGAGGGCTCTTGTGAACACGGTGATGAGCCTTCGGATTCCGTGAAATCNTTGAGTAGTTGCAGAATTGGCGGCTCCTTAAGAAGGGCTCTGCTCCATGAGTAAGTAAGCAAGTAAGTAAGTTACATAGTCTTGAGTCACTGAGTATATTGTTAAATAAACAAAGTCAGATGTACCTTAACAAGTGTGTCTGATCCCTTACATTGTGTAATTATTATTTTCAAATAGAAAATCCACTTTCATAGCACATCTTTCTAATAATGTGTGACTTTGAACCATTAATCACCCAGACTCTTAGACAGTTTCTTTTACTACAGTTTACAGTTCTCTTTTAAGCTGTTGCTTTGTGAAACAACCTCTGTTTCGAGTATGGAGCCTTCTTTCTCCAGCTGTAGGTTTTGTCACATCTGTAAAATGATGTGCATGGCATCTTCTGTTTCACCACATACTGAACATTTTTCTTTTTGGCTTATCTTTCTTTTCGTTTTCATACTTGTAATTTTCGTTGTGCCATCCCGTTTCTTTTGACAAGAAATTTTATGAATTTCATGACTGATTTGACAGAATTAATAAAATTGAATCTGACCAGTGTTGAGTAATTGTATGCAAATAAATTGAAGCTCTGCAGAAAGGTATAATATTGCACATTACTCAGTTGCATAATTGTGCACAGGAAAATCTGGTATGCATAGAAGTACGAAAGCTCAGGAACCAAAATGAGATACGTAGTAATGTTAAAAA
>NW_019730311.1:328-534 GCF_002891405.2 Cryptotermes secundus | reverse complement strand
ATTTTGAAAGAATTCAACGAAATCTATATAATTTTAACCTAAAAATTATTTACTATATAAGTTATAATTAAAAATTTCAACATACTTATAATATGTTTCTCTCTGAATAGGGAATTCCTTTAAATTTCTCATAATTACTATATTATTTAATTACTTTCAATAAAATTCTCAGTTATTCTAAGTTAATTACAAGAATTTAAAGAAAT
>NW_019730311.1:0-251 GCF_002891405.2 Cryptotermes secundus | reverse complement strand
TTTGACGATTTCACGTTAATATAAGGAATTACAGACAATATGTGAAAGATTTCATCCTATTAAATGGTTTTCTGTTCAAATTATTGTTTATTTCTATGTTATATTAGGGAAATTTAAGGCAATTAGGATTGATGTTAACGTAAATGTAACTAATATAAACCAGGTTTTGAAAGATTTGACCATAATTTATAAAACTTTGACCAATTATTATTTCACATTTTAAGTTATTATGAAAAATTTCAACAAGTTTT
>NW_019730310.1:0-235 GCF_002891405.2 Cryptotermes secundus | reverse complement strand
GGGCTCCAGTTGCCAACCCGAATGGTACCCTAGTGTACTCGTACAGATTCTAGTCGGTGGCGAACGCAGTCAGGGGTTTCGACCGGTCAGTTAACCCAATCTGGTGATACGCCGAATTGAGGTCAAGCGACGTAAACACTTTGGCGGTATTAAACCAGTGAAAATATGAAAGGATGTCTGGGAATGGGATCGATTCAATTTTGATCTTCTTGTTCAGAGCCCGATAATCAATAAC
>NW_019730309.1:0-920 GCF_002891405.2 Cryptotermes secundus | reverse complement strand
GCTAGCAACGCAGAGCTAGCAAGCTAGCGACGCAAATATAGCAAGATAGCAACGTAAAGCTGGCAAGCTATCAAAGCAAAGCTGGCAAGCTAGCAACTCTAAGCTGGCAAGCTAGCAAGGCAAAGCTACAAGTTAGCAGCGCACAGTTAGCAATTAAAAACTCTAAGGTAGGAAGCAAGCAACGCAAACATAGCATGCTCGCAACGCAAAGCTAGCAAGCTAGCAACGCATACCTAGCAAGCTACCAAGCTAGAAAAGGAAAGATAGCAAGCTAGTAACGCAAAGATGGCAAGCTAGCAACGCAAAGCTGCCTAGCTAAAAACGCTAAGCAGGTAAGCTAGCAACGCAAAGCTGGCAAGCTTGCAACGCAAAGCTAGCAAGATAACAAGCTTATCTAGCAAGCTAGCAAACTAAAAAATGGAAAGCTAGCAAGTTAACAACGCAAAAATTGCAAAGCTAGCAAAGTAAAGCTAGCAAGCTAGTAACGCAGAGCAACAACGCAAAGCTAGCAATGTAGCAACGCAAAGATAGCAAGGTAGCAACGCAAAACGAGCAAGTTAGCAACGCAAAGTTAGGGAGCTAGCAAGGCAATCTAGCAAGATAACAACGCATATCTAGCAAGCTAGCAAGCTAACAACGGAAAGCTAGCAATCTAGCAACGCAAAGCTAGTAAGCTTGTAACGGAAATCTAGCAAGCTAGCAACGCAAAGATAGCAAGCTACAAACGAATTGCTAGTAAGATAGCAACGCAAATGCTAGCAAGTTAGCAACGCAAATTTAGCAATCTAGCAAGCTAGCAAGGCAAACCTAGCAAGCGAGCAACTCAAAGTTTGTAAGATGGCAACGAAATCTAGAAAGATAGCAACGCCAAACTAGCAAGCTAGCAACGAAATATAGCAAGCTACCAACGCAAAGCTAAC
>NW_019730308.1:0-390 GCF_002891405.2 Cryptotermes secundus | reverse complement strand
GAAACGGCAGAGCACACCCGGGTCCGCCCCGACTTCAAAGAAGGCAGCGGCTGCCACAGGCAACACCAAAACCAAAGAGGTGCCTACCCGCAACTACTTTGCTCCTCTCAGGGTGACGACAATGGACACCGACTCTGCTGGTGAAGGAGCCACTGCGCTCCTCTAATGGAACAACACACAGGTCAGTCAGTTCAGGCTTCTAATGTAATCAGTCAATCTCTCGACAATATGTTGAGAGTAGTGACTGTAGTACAGCAAATTATGACAGAGGTCAGTGGTGCAGTGTCCGAGGAAGACAAAATAGTGCCCATAACTAAAATCGTTCTAAACTTAATGAAACAAAACGGCCACTAGAGTTCATAGGCCCCTCAAATTCATAGCATTTAATGC
>NW_019730307.1:0-2152 GCF_002891405.2 Cryptotermes secundus | reverse complement strand
AGATTTGCGTTGCTAGGTTTTTAGATTTGCATTGCTAGCTTGCTAGTTTTGCGTTGCTATCTTCGTAAGTTTTGCGTTGATAGCTAAGTAACTTTGGTTGCTAGCTTGCCAGTTTTCTGTGCAAGCTTGTCAGCTCTGCTTTGCTAGCTTACTATTTTGCTTTGCTAGCTTGCTAGCTTTGCGTTGCTAGCTTGCTAGATTTCCGTTGCTAGCTTGCTAGTTATGCGTTGATATATTGCAAATTTTGGGTTTCTAGCTTGCCAGCTTTGCGTTTCTAGCTTGACAGTTTGCGTTGCTACCTTGCCAGCTTTGAGTTGCTATCTTGCTTGCTTTCCGTTGCTAGCTTTCTAGCTTTGCGTTACTAGCTTGATAGCTTTGCGTTGCTTGCTTGCTTTGCTTTTCTTGCTTGCTAACTTTGCGTCGCTAGCTTGCAAGCTTTGCTTTGTTAGCTTGGTAGATTTGCGTTGCTAGCTTGGTAGTTTTCGTTGTTACTTGCTAGTTTGCGTTGCCAGTTTGATTAGTTTGCGTTGCTACCTTGCTTGCTTGGCGTTGCTAGCTTGCTGGCTTTGCGTTGCTAGAAAGCTTGCATTGAGTTGCTAGTTGCTAGGATGCTAGATATGCTTTGCTAACTTGCCGGCTTAGATTTGCTACCTTGCTAATTTTCCGTTGCTTGCTTGCTAGATTTGCGTTGCTAGCTCGCTAGATTTGCGTTTCTAGCTTGTTAGCTTTGGGTTGTGTGCTTGCTTGCTTTCCGTTTCTTGCTGGCTAACTTTGCGTTGTTAGCTTTCTAAATTTGCGTGGCTAGCTTGCTTGCTTCGCGTTGCTAGCTTGGTAGCCTTGCTTTGGTAGCTTTATAGCCTTGCGTTGCCAGCTTGATAGATTTGCCTTGCTACATTGCTAGCTTGGCTTTGCTAGCTTGCTAGCTATGCGTTGCTAGATAGCTAGCTTTGCGTTGCTTGCTTGCAAGATTGCTAGATATGCGTTGTAAGCTTGATAGATTTGCGTTGCTATCTTGAATGCTTTGCGTTGCTAGCTTGCCAGCTTTGCTTTGCTAGCTTGGCGATCCTATCTTCATAGATTTGCGTTGCTAGCTTGATAGTTTTGCGTTGCTAGCTTGCTTGATTTGAGTTGTTATATTGGTAGTTTTGCGTTGTTACCTTGTTAGTTTTGCGTTCTAGCTTGCTATCTTTGCGTTGCTAGCTTCCTATTCTTGCCTATCTATCTTGCTAGCTTTGTTTTGCTAGCTTGCTAGCTTTGCTTTGCTAGTTTGCCAACTTTGCGTTGCTATCTGGCCAGGTGTGCGTTTCTAGCTTGCCACCCTTGCGTTGCTAACTTTCCAGCTTTGCTTTGCTAGCTTTCCAGCTTTGCATTGCTTTCTTGCTAGCTATGCGTTGGTAGCTTGCTAGCTTTGCGTTGCTAGCTTGCTATCTTTGCATTGCTAGCTTGCTAGCTTTGCGTTGCTAGCTTGGTAGCTTTGCGTTGCTAACTCCCTAGCTTTGCGTTGCTAGCTTTTCGTTGCTAGTTTGCTATCTTTCCTGATTTGCGTAGCTAGCTTGCTAGCTTTGCATTGCAACCTTGCTAGTTTTGCGTTGCAGGTTTGCTATCTATGCGTTGCTAGCTTGCAAGCTTTGAGTTGCTAGCTTGCTTGGTTTGCGTTGTTAGTTTGCTACCTTGTTTAATATGCGTTGTAGCTTGCTAGTTCTGCGTTGCTAGCTCGGCAGGTTTGCGTTGCTATCTTGCCAGCTTTGCGTTGCTAGCTAGCCTGCTTTGCGTTTCTAGATTGATAGATTTGCGGTGTTATCTTTCCAGCTATGCGTTGCTAGCTTGCCAGCTTTTCGTTGCTAACTTGCTAGCTTTGCGTTTCTAGCTTGTTAGCTTTGCGTTGCTAGCTTGCTAGCTTTGCTTTGCTTGCTTGCTTCTTTTACGGTTATTGCTTGCTTATATTGCGTTGCTAGCTTGCTAGTATTGCGTTGGTAGCTTGGTAGAATTGCGTTGCTAGCTTGGTAGATTTGCTTTGATAGCTTGCTAGGTTTGTGTTCTAGCTTGCTTGTTTGAGATGCTAGCTTGCTATCTTTGAGTTGCTAGCTTGCTAGATTTGAGTTGCTAATTTGCTAGCATTCCGTTTCTAAATTTCTATATATGCGTTACTACC
>NW_019730306.1:0-225 GCF_002891405.2 Cryptotermes secundus | reverse complement strand
AACTCTGCGTTCTAGCTTGCTTGTTTGCGTTGCTAGCTTGCTATCTTTGCGTTGCTAGCTTGCTAGCTTTCCGTTGCTAGCTTGCTAGATATGTGTTGCTAGCTTGCCGGCTTTGGGTTGCTAGCTTGCCAGGTATTCGTTGCTAGTTCGCCAGTTTGCGTTGCTAACTTGCCAGCTTTACGTTGCTAACTTGCTAGCTTTCCGTTGCGAGCTTGCTAGCTTTGC
>NW_019730305.1:0-1354 GCF_002891405.2 Cryptotermes secundus | reverse complement strand
TTTTCTCTCAGTGGAGGGGTGTTGCAAAGCACTGTATTCTTCACCTACTGCCACCTGCGGCAGAACACTGCCCATCGCCCCATTCCCAACCGCCGCCCCGTGGATGCATTCCACCCCAACGGAACATAGCTCCTATTCTCTGTCCACTGGTGGTAGAATGCTACCCACTGCCCCGTTCGCCCCTGCCGCCCCAAGAATGGATTCCAGCCTGATTGATTGGAGCTGCTTCGCTCAGTCCACCGCGCCAAGTGCCGACACTAACCCTTAGCAGTTGCCGCTATGGTGCGGTCAGGAGTTCCAAAACCGTGGGTCGATTACTAATGCCTGCTATAAGACGTTATTAAATCAATACTATCTGAACTTGCGCTGTCTAATCAAGCCTCATTGAATACATCACACTGCAATACCTTATTTTTTCGTTGTTGTTACGTTACCAGAAAAGCGTTTTAAATGTCCAAAATGTGTTACTTTTTGCATCTAAGATTTCTTTTATATTGTTCCGTGAATCTGACGATTCATTAACAAAATGAAGTGATCACTAAGCCGATGTTGTGAATTGGAAGATCAATAGATTACTTTTGCTTTCTCATTTAGTTTCAAAAGATATTCCGACAAGTAACTACCATGGGCCAAAATGTTTTAAAATTTCCAAGTATTATGCGCACAATTTAAAATCGGGATTAGAAATGTTGCAGCGTCTTTCATATGCATTAGTCCAAGTGGCGTGGGTTCGTGACATCTTAAGTTTCATACGAAATACATCCAGAAAGAAACAACGAACGCTACGTCATGTGGTTTGTGTCCAATTCAACAAGTGCAATATAAAGTGACTACACGTATACGGCACACGAAGAGCTGGACAGTGTGAAGTTATATTTACCTACGAGATCTGAGGTTCTGACGGGTATTAAAATGCCGTTATTCAGGATGTGACGCATGCTAGTTTGGTAGTCTGTGAGGTTGTGTTCAAATGTCCCATGTCCACAATCATGCCTATAATAAAATAACATTTGATATTTCACCAAAATTTTGTTCCACTTTTATGACAATGAAGATGACTATTTCCATATATAATTGTTACGTGATATTACTAAGTTAATAGTTCATAGTGGTCATGCTTCTTATACAGTGGAACCTCGCTTAACGAGCATAATTAGTTCGAGAATCGTACTCGTAATGCGAAACACTCGTTAAGCGAAACAAATTTTCCCATATAAATTAGTGTAAAATACGATGTGTTCCATGCCGAAAAAAATACTCAAAAAATTGTATGTGCAACGTTTATTCAAAGAAAATTATAGATACATTGTTAAGGATCGTGAATCATCTTCATCTTTTCTTCTATGCGGAATGA
>NW_019730304.1:0-1181 GCF_002891405.2 Cryptotermes secundus | reverse complement strand
CCCTTCCACATGATATTCACATGTGATTTCCCCAGTGTACTCCCAAACTGTTAACAACATAACTCATAATAAAATCACTGATTCACCTCTGATGATGATACAATTATACAATGTAACTGTCTACGTGGAACACTTTTTGTCCAGACACAGTATTTGACTGTTGTTTCAGCAAATAGTTTATTAAAAATGAAGATTATGCTGCAGATACTCCAAAAAATAACACCCAGATTGCAATATTCATGCCAGTCTCCATCATCAGCCCAATTTTGACTTACTTTGGGAAGGCAACACTGTTGTTATCTATGTGATTTCTCATTCCACTCATGACATGCTCATTCTAGGAAGGTTAAAATCTATTATGCCATTTGATTTGTTTCATTCTGGTCCGTCACACTAACAATATTACAAATGATAAAAAAAAACAACAACAACACAGCACACTACGCACAAACATAGGATGACAACAAGAACTACCTTCCCAAAAAAGACAGGCGGCATAAGTTTGGCCCCGTCAAGAAAAACAAAAGGACAAGGGACACGAACCTATTTGGTTAAAGAATTTTAACTTAAATAACAAAAAGTTTTTAAAAAAACTTTAATGCATCAAGGACAGTTGCTGTAGCTGTAAGAAATTTGGATTTTGTATAAAGTGTATATTACGAATATTGTATATTCATATATTTTAAAAATAAAAACACCCACTGTAATAGTAGTTTCAAAAAGTATTGATGTTCCCTCTGATGATGGTCTGCAGGGGCCGAAACATGTCAGGGTGCTAAAAAGTGAAGTAGTAAAAAGCTTCAACAGTCACACTGAACGAAATCATTTGTACTATTATGTCACTTATGGAGGATTAGAAAGGCAAATGGAGAATTTATTCAACTATATCCTATATGGAAAAGTAACATAATTTCCAAGAAAGCAAAAATCCGTATATTCAACACTAATAAAAAGTCAGTCCTCTTTATGCATGTGAAACATGGAAAGTCACCCAACAAATTAGCAAAACAAGGCAAGGCTTCATGAATCGCTGCTTGTGCTACATCCTGAACCTACAATGGCCAGATATATTGTTTAATGAAGATCTGCGGGAAATTAAAAAACAGGACCCAATTACTGCTCAAATTAGAAAAAGGAAATGGTGTTGGATTGGACACAACTTAACCCCTTGAGCGTGACTT
>NW_019730303.1:323-837 GCF_002891405.2 Cryptotermes secundus | reverse complement strand
GAAAGATAGCAAAGAGAAGCTAGCAATCTAGCAACGCAAAGATAACAAGCTAGCATCCCAAAGCTAGGAAGCTAACAATGCAAATCTAGCAAGCTTTCCACGCATATCTATCAAGAAAGACACGAAAAGTAAGCAAGCAAGCAAGTAAGCATGTAACGCAAGTCTCTCAAGAGAGCAACGCAATGCTATCAAGATAGCAACACAAACCTAGCAAGCTCGCATCGCAAAGATAGAAAGCTAGCAACGCAATCAAGCAAGCTACAAACGCAAAGCTAGCAAGCTAGCAAAGCAAATCTAGCATGATAGAAAAGCAAAGCTAGTAAAATAGCAACTCAATGCTAGCAAGCTAGCAACGCAAAGCTATGAAGTTAGCAACGCAAAGCTAGCAAGCTAGCAACAAAAGCTAGCAAGCTAGCAACGCAAAGAAAGCAAGCTAGCAACGAAAAGCTGGCAAGCTAACAAAGCACAGCTGGAAAGCTATTAACGCCAAGATAGCAAGCTAGCAAGAAAGCAA
>NW_019730303.1:0-308 GCF_002891405.2 Cryptotermes secundus | reverse complement strand
TCAAGATAGCAACGCAAATCTATCAAAGATTGCAACGAAAAGCTAGCAAACTAGCCTCGCAAATCTAGCAAGCAAAATACTCAAAGCAAGCAAGCAAGCAAGCAACGCAAAGCTATCAAGCTAAAAACGCAAACCTAGCAATCTAGCAAAGTAAAGCTAGCAAGCTAACCACGCAAATCTAGCAAGCAAGAAACGCAAAGCAAGCAAGCAAACAACGAAAATCTAGCAAGCTAGAAACGCAAAATTGGCAAACTAGAAAGGCAAATCTAGTAAGCTAGCAACGGAAAATAGCAAGCTAGAAAAAAAGC
>NW_019730302.1:0-804 GCF_002891405.2 Cryptotermes secundus | reverse complement strand
AAACCTCCATACATGCTCATGGATTCAGGCACACACCACACAAGGGGGGTGTGCTCTCTTTGTCCCTCCCACCCTCTCTGTCACCACTCTCATGCCTACTGATTTAACACTTTGTGGACCAGCAATTTAAATATTTAAATCACCCTGCGGACCGGCATTTTTATACCTACTACCCTAACTTTTGCACTGTTCACTTTAAAAATTAATATAAAATCTCCTAATTAATTTTATGAACTAAAATTTTTTGAGAACACTTACCAATGCTTCTAGAAGTGCTTGAGGATGTGATGTTTCTCGAAACATTCCCCTCTGTGAAGTGGCATTACACAAAACTTGCAAATGTGGACAGTCCTACTCCTTTTCTTGTGAATTGCGCAAAAACGGCACTGCCTAGAAGGCTGCTTCAACTTTGAAATGTTCACGCTTCACAATTTTCGTGAGGGTATGTTTCCGCATTTCACCCGAGAGTCACCCAGGGGGGTCAAAATGAGGCCTGCTTGGGGTGGGAGTAGACAGCCCTGTTCGTACTAAGACTGTGTCTGCCACTGGTTCTGCCGCCACCATGTGGTCTGTAGCCCAGGCTTTTGCCACATTCAGCAGAAATGCCTTGTACTTCAATTTTGAACAAGGGCTTAGATTTTTGAAAACCAAAAATGAATTGAAAATGGCACAATTTATAAGCCACAAGGCAACTTTCTTTGTCCACTTTACTGTTTTCCGAGGAAGAGAATAATAGGCCAAGTACTCATCGGCTCAGTCAACTCCCTTCGTGAACATATTATACTTGGAAATACAAACAGGCTT
>NW_019730301.1:0-356 GCF_002891405.2 Cryptotermes secundus | reverse complement strand
TTTTGGAAGCATGACCCACTTCGTTGTTAATAATTTTCCATGCCATCATGCCATTTATCATGTAACAGACTTTATGAAGTTTTGAGCTTAAGAACATCGTATGTGCTTTCCACTCCATATGCTCGCCAACATGTATTCCTAGAAATTTCGTTTCACATTTATAGGAGATCTCCATTTTGCCAAATTTGAATTGAGGTTTCATCAAATCTCTTTCTTGTCTATTATGAAATGCCATTGCTATTGTTTTCTCAGTATTCAACATAAGATTACACTCAACTCTCGATTATCCGGGATAATGGTGGGGATTGAATTCACGATTAATCGAAAACCTGGTTAAGACAAATTTTATTAAAAGT
>NW_019730300.1:0-241 GCF_002891405.2 Cryptotermes secundus | reverse complement strand
ACGCAAAGCTAGCAAGCTAGCAACTCCAAGCAAGCAAGCAAGCAAGCAACGCAAAACTAACAAGCAAGCAACGCAAAACTAGCAAACAAGCCACGAAAATCTAGCAAGCTAGCAACGCAAACCTGGCAAGCTAGAAACGCAAACTGGCAAGCTAACAACGCAAAACTGGCAAGCTAGAAACGAAAACCTGGAAAGTTAGCAACGCAACAGGCAAGCTAGAAACGCACAGCTGGCAAGATAT
>NW_019730299.1:0-459 GCF_002891405.2 Cryptotermes secundus | reverse complement strand
TTGACTTTAAATCCTAGTAGTAGTAGTAGTAGTAGTAGTAGTAGTTGTTGTAGTAGTAATTGTAGTAGCAGTAGTAGTAGTAGTTGTTGTGGTGGTAGTAATTGTAATAGCAGTAGCAGCAGTAGTTGTAGTAGCAGTGGCAGCAGCAGCAGTAGTAGTAGTTGTGGTGGTAGTAATTGTAGTAGCAGTGGCAGCAGTAGTTGTAGTAGTAGTAGCAGTGGTGGTGGTAGTAATTATAATAGCAGTAGCAGCAGTAGTTGTAGTAGCAGTGGCAGTAGTAGTAGTAGTAGTAGTAGTAGTGGTGGTGGTAGTAATTGTAGTAGCAGTAGCAGCAGTAGTTGTAGTAGCAGTGGCAGTAGTAGTAGTAGTAGTGGTAGTAATTGTAGTAGAAGTAGCAGCAGTAGTTGTAGTAGCAGTGGCAGCAGCAGCAGCAGCAGCAGCAGTAGTAGTAGTAGTAGT
>NW_019730298.1:0-401 GCF_002891405.2 Cryptotermes secundus | reverse complement strand
AGCAACGCAAAGCTAGCAAGCTAGCAAAGCATTGCTGGCAAGCTAACAACTCAGAGCTGGCAAGCTAGCATTGAAAAAGTGGCAAGCTACAAACACAAGGCTGGCAAGGTAGCAACGCATACCTAGCCAGCTAGCAACGGGAACTAGCAAACTAGCAACGCAAAGCTAGCAAGCTAGCAACGTAAAGATAGCAAGCTAGCAACGCAAAGCAAGCATGCTTTGTGATATGTCAAACTATAGACCTATATCTCTCCTAACTTCATTTTCAAAGATTTTTGAAACAATTATGCCCATAAGAATTTTAAATCATCTAAGTAAATATAATATACTAAGTAACAGTCAATATGGATTCAGAGAGGTTTTGAAAATAGAAGATGCGATCTATAAAGTTACCTCTGAAA
>NW_019730297.1:355-445 GCF_002891405.2 Cryptotermes secundus | reverse complement strand
AGCTGCTTATTATCATTAAACAAAACTTACTTACTTACTTGCTCTATTATTCCGTTCCTCTTATACCTTACGGTGTCGAGGTTGTTTTTT
>NW_019730297.1:0-314 GCF_002891405.2 Cryptotermes secundus | reverse complement strand
GCACAAACACAGGATAACACAAACACATACGCATTCCAAAAGTTCATGCCTTGTGTGGGATTCGAACCCACGATCCTGACTTCCGAGCAAGCGAAGACAGTACATGCCCCAGACCGCTCGACTACCGTGACTGGCAATGTATAAGAATAATATATAGGAATTCAGTTCGTACCTCAGAGGAAACATCCGAACCCACGATCCCGTCTTCCGAGCGAGCGAAGACAGTATATGCCCCAGACCGCTCGGCTACCGTAGCCGGTATCATTAATTAATAACCGTAAGGAAACAGAAATGAACACCTTAACATTTCACTC
>NW_019730296.1:319-404 GCF_002891405.2 Cryptotermes secundus | reverse complement strand
GGCCGATAGGAAAGTTGACAAAGAAGAATTGAAGGCAAATAGGAAAAAACACAGAGAAGATTTAATGGCGAAGTTAGACGCCTGG
>NW_019730296.1:0-245 GCF_002891405.2 Cryptotermes secundus | reverse complement strand
AGAGGTTGCAAGCCAATATGGATGCCTGGCAGAAAGAGACGACAGCCTGCCAAGACGTACTGGAGCCAGTCTCAGTGAACACGAAACCTGAGGCGACGCATCCAGAGGTCCCCAATGAAGACGCCCAGAGAATACCGGTCGGAGAACCGAAGAAGCGGCGTAGGGACAACAAGCTGGCCGCGGAACGCCGCCGGCAAAATGTGAAGAATTCATCAGGGGAAACTCGTGGGCCCCACAAGGAATTG
>NW_019730295.1:0-186 GCF_002891405.2 Cryptotermes secundus | reverse complement strand
GAAAACAAGAAAATACAACAAAATCAACAATAACCTAAAACCGCAAATTACAAGAATTAAAGAACGAATCATTCGAGGACTATATCGCAAGCCTCACAAAACAAGACAATTCCATCTGGAAACCAATAAGAAACAAAAGCAAGCTCATATCAGCATCACAACCAATACGCAAATTCATATCACCCT
>NW_019730294.1:0-805 GCF_002891405.2 Cryptotermes secundus | reverse complement strand
ACAAATATTTAGAACAAATAAACACAGTGCAATTTGCTCACTCACGTTGTGGCTGGCTGAATGGACAATTTTAACAGTCTCTACCACTTTCCCCATTGTGGGTATTGGTCGCTTTCAGTAGGCCTCTTTATGATGCTACCACAGTCCGTGTCTCTTAACTACTTCGGCAAACGAACTGTCGTGAAACAAGACCCCGAGGCGTATTCTTGCGACGTCACTTTATTACTCTTCCAAGTAACTATAACACAAAATGGTTAACAAGTAATTTCACAATAGGTCCTTTCTGTTATGTTGGCAACTCTCTAATGTTAAAATATAATGCTAGAGTTGGCAACGTCGTAGTAAACAATTTTCAATAATAGACTGCGCTACAAGCGCTGTTCCTAATTTCTCTATTGTTATGTGTTACCATGGCTGTGTGTGTGAATATATANAACACTTTTTGTGTATCAAAAGTTAGTCTTAATAAAGCGGGGTTAGATTGAACACTGATTCTTACTTATCATTCGATCCACGTAGAAGAGAAAATAACACTTTCGTGTTAACAACTCTCACTAGAATGTCGAACTGTAGAACTGTAAACTCCAAGTCAAAGTCACACTGCGACTGACGTTCAGTCAATCAATATGTCTTGGTTCCGAGCCTCATATGGGAATCATGACCAGATATTTATTACTGTTTGACAGTTACGGTCTTGTTTCTGTAGGGAGCCCTATCTGACGGGTCTGTCTTTTGTATGTGCTGCTGGCAATTGGCAGCACAGTCTTTCTCGGGTCCGAGTCCCTTGGTACTCACGACCATATTT
>NW_019730293.1:0-474 GCF_002891405.2 Cryptotermes secundus | reverse complement strand
GAAGGCTACGAAGTAGGTCGGTGGATAATATTAAAATGGATCTTAAGAGAGATAGGATGGGGAGGTATGGACTGAATTGAACTGGCTGAGGATAGGGATCAGTGGAATGTTCTTGTGAACACGGTAATGAACCTTCGGGTTCCATAAAATGTTGGGAAGTTGTTGAGTAGCTGCGCAACTGGCGGCTTCTCAAGAAGGGCTCAGCTCCATGAATCTAGTTTGTAAATAGATGCCACGCGGTATGTCGACCGGAAAAGGCCTAGAAACGCTGGCTCAGAGCGACTGAGCAAAATCACTATCAACGTCACTTGGGGATAGCCCATGTCACAGTCGGGACCCGAACTCTACTAGTTTTAGCAGACTTTGTCGTCTTCAGACACTTCACTTGTACTTCTTGTACGCGTTTACCAAAATGGGTTTGAAGCATCCTGTAGTCATTTTGGCACTGCGCGATTTGGAGAAATACATGTATTT
>NW_019730292.1:0-591 GCF_002891405.2 Cryptotermes secundus | reverse complement strand
CAGCTTTTTGTTGCTAGCTTGCCAGCTTTTCGTTGCAAGCTTGCCATCTTTCCGTTGCTAGTTTGCTAACTTACTAGATTTTCGTTGCTAGCTTGCTAGCTTTTCCTTTCTATNCTTTGCGTGGCGAACTTACTAGCTTTGCGTTGCTAGCTTGCTAGCTTTGCGTTGCTAGCTTGCTAGCTTTGAGTTTCTATTTTGATAGCTTTGAGTAGCTAGCTTGCTAGCTTTGCGTTGCTAGCTTACTAGATTTGCTTTCCTAGCATGCTAGCTTTGCGTTGCAAGCTTGCCAGCTTTGCGTTGCTATCTTGCCAGCTGTCCATTGCTAGCTTGCCAGCTTTTTGTTGCTAGCTTGCTAGATTTGATTTTCTAGCTTGCTAGCTTCGCTTTGCTTGCTTGCTAATTTTGCGTTGCTCGTTTGTTTGCGTATCTTGCTTTGCTAGCTTTGCGTTGCCAGCTTCCTAGCTTTGCGTTGCCGGCTTGCTAGCTTTGCGTTGCAACTTGATAAGTTTGCGTTTGCTAACATGCTAGTTTAGCGTTGCTAATTTGGTAGCTTTGCGTTGCTAGTTATCTAGCTTTGCGTTGCTAGCTTGC
>NW_019730291.1:0-501 GCF_002891405.2 Cryptotermes secundus | reverse complement strand
ACTGCCGTTACTACGGTAACAGGCAATTCTACACTCCTTCCCCCAATCCCGCCAGCGGTGACGTAACACCTTCGGATCGTTTCCGTTGCTACGGTAATAGCCCAATCAACACCCCTTTCCTCGCTGTGACGTAACACGTAGCAGTTGCTACATAGCCGTAAACAACTCCTGGCAGCGAAGCCCAGCAACGCCGGTAAACACGCGACTAGGCAACAAAAAAGGAAGGCGTTTTCCCATTGTCCGGCTGAGGGTTTATAAGAGAACTACACTGCCTACGAAGTGAGTTGAAATGTAGCCGTCCCCGGAGACAGTTGAGTTGGAATCTAGCAGCGGTAGCGGAGAGACGAATACCGGAACGTGTGATCAGAAGTGATAGTGTGAGAAGCAGATGCTTGTTTCACAAGAGAAGTAATTTGGAGTGTGTAATACAGTGACACTGGAATAGCTCCCGTATCGTACTGTGAATACGTTTAGACTACTGAGGACAGAGTGGACAGGTTT
>NW_019730290.1:0-1006 GCF_002891405.2 Cryptotermes secundus | reverse complement strand
TTTAAAGCACCGTCCAAGCATCTCTGGTAATGAGTAAAACCACAACAGATCTGCTGGAATGGCAGTCCGCGCTCCGAGATATTAGCCTGGATATCTAAGACCGCAAAGCACTTAAACCCGAAGCCAGGATCATCAGCAGCTTTGCTGCGTCACGCTGGCTGCAATAATTCTGATTAAATCGCGATGGCGCTGCGTGATGAATGCGCACGCGCTCGTTGCAGCAGTCTTACCCTGCTGATATGTGGTCTCTCTGACGCCGGCTTCCTGAAATCTGTATTTTGTATGCTGGGTTCGACGTTCTCAACAGCAGTGAATACTAATAATATAGTACAGGTTCTGACGCAGTGTAATCCGGTAAAGTTCGAACTAGGCATCGCGGTTACCGCTCGGAACCGCGGTCCTATCCATAACTACAAATAACAATGTTTTCTACATAGGGACGGAATGACAACTTTCAATCTGTTTCTCTCACTTTGGAGCATGAGGTATCCGTGAAACGCTTCGTTTCATTTCAAAATCTTAATCTCTGGCGGTAGGACTCCTTGGACGGGGATCAGCCCATCGCAAGGCTGATACCAAACACAAACGCAGAATAAACGAACACAGACATCCATGCCTCGAGTTGGATTCGAACGTACGGTCCCAGTGTTCGAGCCAGGGAAGACATTTCATGCCTTAGACCGCGCGGCCACTGTGTCCGGTGCATTCTGCTAGTAGTGCACGACAAACCCTCCCCCCTTCCCCTCCTATTCACGCTTCCGCCGAAGGTAGCAGCATCTTGAAGTTTAGAAATTGTCTTTGCCTTTTGGGTGGTGCCGCAACTGCTTTCTGTAAAGGGGTTATGATTAGACGAGTACTAAACAGCGCTAACACCGGCAAATCTATTTCTCTGCGCTCTTTCTACATGTTCTTCCAACTTACTCATAGTCGTGTGTGTGTTCCGCTCTACTGTGAACCTATTGGCGGCAGAATTATATTCATCCCAGCAATTGTTCAAGATATTTCA
>NW_019730289.1:0-553 GCF_002891405.2 Cryptotermes secundus | reverse complement strand
CCTGGTTTGCGTTTCTAGTTTGCCATCTTTGCGTTGGTAGATTGCTAGCTTGCTAGATTTGCATTGCTTACTTGCTAGCGTAGCGTTGCTAGCCTGCGAGCTTTGCTTTGCTAGCTTGCTAGCTTTCCGTTGCTAGCTTCCTAGCTTGTTATGTTTGCGTTGCTAGCTAGGTAACTTCCCTTTGCAAGGTTGCCAGCTTTGCATTGCTACCTCGAATGCTTTGCATTTCTAGAATGCCAGATTTGCGTTGTTAGCTTTCCAGCTATGCGTTGCTAGCTTGCCAGCTTTGCGTTCTTAGATTTCTAGCTTTGCGTTGTTAGATTGCTAGCTTTGTGTTACTAGTTGCTAGCTTGCCAGCAATGCGTTGCTAGATTGCCAGATTTGTGTTGCTAACTCGCTAAATTTGCGTTGCTATCTTGCTAGCTTTGAGTTGCTAGCTTGCTACATTGGCGTTGCTAGCATGCTAGGTTTACGTTGCTAGCTGCGTAGTTTGTGTTGCTAGCTTGGTAGCTTTGCTTTGCTAGCTTGCTAGATTTGCGTTGTAAGCTTACTA
>NW_019730288.1:0-2726 GCF_002891405.2 Cryptotermes secundus | reverse complement strand
CGGTGGGCTCCTGTGCACACGGTAATGAAGTCTAGAATTCTCGTCCTGTTCGAGTGGGCAGGACATTTGTCTCGCATTCGTGGGGTCCTGGAGTCAAATCGCTGTTCGGAGACCTGCTATAATGACAGCGATCTTTTGTCCTCTTACTCAGTCGCTTCAGAAGATACCGGAATATGACTCAAATTAGACCATGATCGCTTACTTCCGCTTTCTTACTAAGATATTGTTCATTCACCATTAACACTATATAACCTCGCTACCGGCAGCGTTGTTAAATAAGGCATATGGATTGTAGGGTGTGTATGGATTGTGATATTATTTACGGTGCGCTATCCTCTCTCTTTCCCTCCCTCTTGCTGTGTATCTGCAACCACTGCCCCGCTACTTATTCCCGTTTCTTATCCTTACTTCTACGCACAACCCACACGCCAGGTATAAAATAAGCTTTAAAGGATTCGTTTTATTTTCGTTATCGTCTATAGAATTTAATTTTCAACCATGAGGAGGTCTTAAAACAAATAAACAAAATGTGTTTGTCCTCTTCATCATCAAATGTGACTGTTATTTTCCAGCTGTTTTGTTCTGAAGATTGTTAGCTGTCCTTGTGCTTAATTAATTAAGCACATGAAGGCGTATAGGGAAGTGGATGTATAGATCCATGTATTCTTTGTCTCGGCACTAGTTGGAAGTGAGTGGTCAGCTTCACACCCGGAGACAGAGCCCACGGTACCCATTGAATAGTAGGCTGGGTGTGCCCCAGAACCCGTCTGGACGACGTGGTGAACAGAACAATATTTCACCCCTACAGGGACTGGAATTACCAACCCCTTGGCCATCCAGTAAGCAGCCAGTCGCTGTACCGACTGCGCTATCATGGCTCCAAGTAATTTCCACATACTGTAACAAAATACTTTTAGGCGCGTTCATTACCCGTATCTTCATAAGTGTACATGTTAGCTTCGCACAGCATTACTCTCCGTCTGTCTTTCCCCATGTATGAAGCCTAAAACCGCTGAACGAACTTTCATGGAATCTGATAACGAGCTTTTAATATAATTTGTCGACACTGTCCAATTTTAATTAAGGTAAAATAAAAATAGTTTACATTTTACCTGGACCCCCTCTGTGGTCTAGTGGTCAGAGTTCCTGGCTACAGATCCAGAGGTCCGGGTTCGATTCCTTGCTCTACCAGATTTTCTGAGAAGTAGTTGGTCTGGAACGGGGTCCACTCAGACTCGTGAGGATAATTGAGGAGCTATTTCAAGTAAATAGCGGCTCCGGTCTAGAAAACCGAAATCTACGACCGTGGGGATTCGTTGCTCTGACAACGCGACACCCTCTATCCGCTAAAGTTGGCACTAACTTCTCCGACAAGAGGCTGTCGCTCGGTTGGTATAGTTCGCTTGCGGACTAAAGCCACTGAGTTTTTTGTTTGTTTGTTACATTTTACTTGAAAACGCGCATGCATTTCTGCGGAATCTCATACTTCTTAAATATTTATCGGAGCGAAAAATATTTCGTACAAAATTTGTGGAGAAAAATAAAACACACTTTCTGTGTCACCCCTATACTTTTTCCGTAAATTTTGCTGTTTTCGAGATAATTAAATATAACAGATCTAATGTTCTAGAAGTGTGACAGTTGCGCATAGATTTCCGTGTTATGTTTCTTGTCATGCTAGATATTTCAGTGAAACCGAAATGTTCGCGCGCTGCTCTAAATCCCCCTTAAATACGATTATGATTCCTACTTGATATGTTCTGGAGCTGATAGTCCTGTAGATCCGCCACTGGGTACACCTTTCGGTTCCTACCTCTCCTCCCAGTGCCGGCGAGATGTCCTTATGAGATCCTGTCAAAGGAAGTCCGCGAAATTTTTGGTTGCCTCATCCATCACAGTTTCCCTTGTCAATGCAGCAAGAATTATACCGTGGAGGGGTCAGGGGGCAGCTCATTACGGAGAGTTAATGAGACTTTCCAGCTTCATTGCTGAGGGCCTGCTGTATCTGTGGGATTTGGTGGATTGAATACAACAGTGCGCTACAGACAAAGTATGCGGGCTTATTATTCCCGTTAGGAGAACTGAGGCAGCCCAAGTGGAATGGATTTAACCTAGATGACTGTCATTCGAAGTGCAATGATAAACAACTTATGATATAAAATTAACACGTTGAAAATCCCATGAAGTAACTAAGGATAAGTGAAGGCCGCGCCATTGCTCAAGCGGTTAGTCGCTGGCTTCCTACCGCTGCGGGCCGGGTTCGATCCCGGGGTCTGGTCAAGTGGGATTTGTGGTGGACAAAGTGGCGCTGGGGCGTGTTTTCTCCCAGTACTTCTGTTTCCCCTGCCAATCTTCATTCCACCAAATTCTCCATCATCATAATCACCCGGGACAGATACAATAGGCCAATCAGTGGCCTCCGTGCCGGGTGGACCCAGTTGGACTCCACCCCCCACTAAGCGAATTTTAATTTTAATTTTAATGATAAATGACCTGGTAATTATGACTCGAGTTTTGACGAAACAGTCGATATCTGAAGAGGTTGAGGAAAGTAGGCCGTCTTCTGTCCAAAATTCGGAATGTGACCCTCTTGAATATGAAGTAAGCACTACATCTCAGCTTTTGGTCTTATGGAAGACGGAATGTACATACGAATTTTACGTATTTTAAAAAATTCGTTTTATTAAATATCTTCTAAATCTTTTCATGTTTACAAATATAGAGAC
>NW_019730287.1:0-422 GCF_002891405.2 Cryptotermes secundus | reverse complement strand
ACCCGAAGTGACTGTCAGTATAGGGACCTGGTAATGGGCTGGACGATTTGAGAAAGTGGTTCGATTCTTGGCTGAAGCAATGATTTTCCTTCAGTGCTGTAACCGTACTTCCCTCGTCAAAATTATATAATTAAGAGTATAAATTATTTATGCATTATTTAATACCGTGAGAGACGCTCAATCGGCGAGGTACCATCCCCGGATCATCAAGTTGTAATTCCGCTATTGTCCTCCTTAGGCTAAGGGTGCCGCTATTGTCCCTAACGTCGCCTGTTTACTCCCAGTATATCATAAGCCCATGAACTGACCGGGTACGAGACGAGCAAGGAGGGGTCTCGGATTCCTTCAAGACCTACAGAGGTTCATGGGCATCTCGAAAAATACGTATATAGGTCAGAGGCCGGGCTCGACCCGTGGCTTTC
>NW_019730286.1:0-325 GCF_002891405.2 Cryptotermes secundus | reverse complement strand
GGCTCACTTCGGCTCCGCTCGTGACGTCAGTGCGGGGAGAGTTGTGGGGTGATTACTCGCCTATTACGCGAGCGCTACGTTACCGCTACGTGCAGCTGGGGAGGTAGGGGTCAACATGTCACAATACATATATATAAATTGTAACGTGATTTGCTACTGATGACGCCGTTCAGATTATTAATTGGTTTATTTAACAACCTAAAAAAGGTCGCGGGTTCAAATCCAGATGAGGTCATTAAATTTTTTTTCAGTTGACCTAATCCTTCCACCCGCACTAGGTCCTGGAGTTTACTCAGCCTCTAACAGAAATGAGTACAAGGAATTA
>NW_019730285.1:0-399 GCF_002891405.2 Cryptotermes secundus | reverse complement strand
GCTAGCTTTCCTTTGCAAGCTTGCCAGCTTTGCGTTGCTAGCTTGTCAACTTTCCATTGCTAGCTTGTTAGCTTGCTAGATTTGCATTGCTGGCTTGCTATCTTTGCGTTTTACCTTGCTAGCTTTGCGTTTTTAGAATGCTAGCTTTGCGTTGCTAGCTTGCTAGCTTTGCGTTGCTAGCTTGCCAGCTTTGAGCTGCTAGCTTGCTAGATTTGAGTGGCTAGCTTGCTAGCTTTACGTTGCTAACTTTATAGCTTTCCTTTGTTAGCTTGCTAGCAATTCGTGGTAGCTTGCTAGATTTCTGTTGCTACTTGGATAGCTTGCCGTTGATAGTTTGCTAGCTTTAATTTGCTTTCTGGCTATCTTGCTAGATTTGTGTTGCTAACTTGTTAGCTAGCG
>NW_019730284.1:0-881 GCF_002891405.2 Cryptotermes secundus | reverse complement strand
TCCAGGTGTTGACAGATTACTGTAATAACTGTGAAACGCTTTTCGAAAGCCGCGAATATTTGGGTAATGCCTTACAATCTCCCATCTCAAATTTGAGGCTCTACAACCAGCAAATAACTCCTCTATGCTGTTCGAACACCTCCGAATGTAAATCCCACTTGTCTATCCAATCACAACTTTCCAGCTGCACAGTACACCATATCAATCTTAAACTCCTTGAACGTGAGTCAGTCCTGACCTGTCCTGTCCTGTCAAACAGACAATCTCGAATCCGATGTCTATCCCTCTCTCGAATCTGATCGAATCGAATCTCCGAATCGAATGAACTGTGGGAACATCCCACATTATCCTGATGACTTGCGAGCTTGCGCTCTGCCTTTTATACAGTGCTCGGAGGGCGGAGCGGAACTTGAAATTGAGGAGCAAGAATTTGCAGAGCGCTGATTGGCTAGCGAAAATGAGGAGCAGAAATTTGCAGTGCGTGCTTGTATAAATATGAACGGAATGTCCGACAATGCGATGATGAGATTCGACAGGAGGGGAAATCCGAGTGGGAAGATATTCGGAGGAGTTCGATTCGGAGCTAGTGTGCTGTTGTATACGTCTGAGCGGATTGGATTCGATGCGGAATCGGGATCGAGTGGTGGATTCGAGATTGTCTGTTTGACAGGACAGAACTGATTCACGCTCAAGGAGAGTATAAAGGAGTTCTATTGCTGGTAGCTCTGAAATTTTCAGTCTTTTGTTTTTAAAATTTTCTGATTTTGCTTGAGGCCTGTGTCCTGTCGTGCCGTGCCGTGCCAGATATGGAGGGCGCCTCGGTGCCTGGCTATCAGGCATTCTGGGCAGAGAAAAGAGCCTCACTACAGGCAGAGTATAAG
>NW_019730283.1:0-257 GCF_002891405.2 Cryptotermes secundus | reverse complement strand
GCTAGCTTGCTAGGTTTGCGTTGCTAGACTGCTAGATTTGCGTTGTTATCTTGCTGGCATTGCGTTGCTCTCTTGCTGGCATTGCGTTGCTAACTTGCTAGCTTGGCGTTGCTAACTTGCTAGCATTGAGTTGCTAGCTTGATATATTGCAAAAATTTGCGTTGCTAACTTGCAAGTTTTGGGTTGCTATCCTGCTAGATTTGCGTTGCAATCTTGCCAGCTTAGCGTTGCTAGCTTGCCAGGATTGCGTTTCTAAT
>NW_019730282.1:0-576 GCF_002891405.2 Cryptotermes secundus | reverse complement strand
TGTCATAGGAGTAATGACAAAGACTACACATTGATAAGACATCCCTACAAATTTAATTCCAATGTGGTCACTGGAAGACTTGCACCCTGGTGCGAAACACTATTTCATTCTCCCCATTTACTCGTATACTGCACGAAACAATACAAAAATTATAACAGAATCAACGTACACTCTCACTTTCTTAAGATTCTCCGGTCCTTCTTTAGGCTACACGGAAAGATGCTTAAAATACAGAAAAACGATTTGGATGAAGTATTGTAGTAACACTGACTTCGTGTTTCTTTCTAATTTCACTGGGCGTAGTAAGCACAATCCATATACATAAGTAACACACAGATGTAAATTCATGCGTAAATGTCGACTCTTGTTTCACAACATCAACTCAAAGTCCCTACTTACTAATTAATCTAATTAATTGAACGACATACCTCAATTGCGTACACATATCTTCAGAAACTACGCAGTTTTACTGAGCTAACGCCCGAAAAGCGCAAAACGATCAACGGAAATTTAAGATCCTCTGATTGGCTAACACTTATGCGATTCGATTGAATGCGATAGGTGTATAATGATTAG
>NW_019730281.1:0-405 GCF_002891405.2 Cryptotermes secundus | reverse complement strand
GTGGTTGGTTTTCTCTAGTACTTTGCAAGCATGAAGGTGAGGGTTGCCGGGTTCGTCTGGAAGTAGCTTACCAACTACGAAATTTGCTATGTATCGGCCACATAAATCGGTTGTCTCATCCTTAATTATCCTTAATTTCAAACATATATGCAGAAATATGTTCTTACGTTTAGAATATGCAATAGCGACCAAAAACCCCCAAAATATGCATTTCCATATGCACACATGCATTTTCAAAAAATTCCGGGCCCTAGTCATGAGAGTAGGACGCTTCTTCGCTTTAATATTTATATTTAAATTTCGTGTTCACATAATAAATATCTTGTTGGTTGTGCTTTAGTCGTAAATATAAATATATATATATATGTTTAACGGTTAAAAAATGCCGTACAGTATTCTTGGTTA
>NW_019730280.1:0-638 GCF_002891405.2 Cryptotermes secundus | reverse complement strand
CCTTTGGGTTGGATCTGAGTGAAGTTCTATTAAACTTTGTCCCCCTCCCTTTCCAAAAAATGTAAGAGCGGAATAAGGGCCTCTGCAGCTCTGGAGTGAAAGAGATTAGGTTGTAAATTAATTATCTGGAGAAAGTTTGTATCCAGGCCTGGAAAGTCATAACCTTTCTTTCACATGAAACAGCTCTTTAACCAAAATCACTGAATATCGTGAACTGCAACATACATGGAATACTTGTAATTAGGAAAGCTGAAGGTGGGGAAACTTGAAAGAAAATTCCGTTTCAATCAGAGATACATATATTAAGCCTCATAATTTCCTCATAACTTACACTTGAAAGCCACAAAGAACACAGTTTTCTGCTTACATTTAAGTATTATAAATCATATATTGTAAGAAACATACTCATGTTCCCATTTATTATTTTCATTAGAATGATGGAATTCGAGAATGTGAAATACACCCGTCAACAAGATTAACGCTGCATTTAATGATACAAGAAAATCTGATATATTCATCTTCACCAGTTCAGTACTGGGCAGAACAATATGGTAGATATAATAACATATGTTAAAGAAATGTAATGAATACTAAAAATCTGGTATCTGTTCACATTCCAATTCAGTAATAGAAAGCTT
>NW_019730279.1:0-583 GCF_002891405.2 Cryptotermes secundus | reverse complement strand
CACTAGAAAATATAAACTTCACTTTACACTTGACATCACTGTAACGAAAACAACACACTCTATACACACCACTCAGTCACAGAGAACTAAGAAAGTTCAAAAAATACCTTCTTCAATGGGAACTACAAATTCACTTTGCACCCTCTTCTTACAAGTACTTATAATAATACAAAAAAAAAACATATCATTCTGACTAACAACCTACACACACATGTAACATTCAGAGGATACCCACCAAAACTACACACTCTTTTCTGTCATAACAAATATGCACTCATTAAATATAATTCACTCTCTATCTCTATAACCACTAACACACATTTCTTCCAAACCACTCCACATAATTCACAAGATATTATTAATAGTGCAAGAATAACCTCAAAGACACATTGCCTCACTACACACCCACAATTCTTATATTCACTTACTTTCGTTAAATCACTTTTATCATGTATTCTTCCTTCACACATACTTCAGTTTCATGGTTCTGAGGGAAATCACTTCGATTTTGTTGTGGAACAGATGAAACACGTGTTTCTAAAATTTCGTCCACTGGCCATTACTCGGTCCAGGATAATACACA
>NW_019730278.1:0-1123 GCF_002891405.2 Cryptotermes secundus | reverse complement strand
ATCACAAAAAATAGGAATAGTGATTTCCTTGTTACATATTTCAAAAAATAATTTTCTCAAGAAAATGGCTTCTTTCACGGTCTCTGGTAACTCCATATATTCTGCTTCTGTGGTTGACAAGGCTACAGTCCTCAGTTTTTTACATTGCCAACTGATAGCTGCTCCTGATAGTTTGAACACAGATCCACTAAAGGATCTACAATCTAAATTTCCGCCCCAGTCTGCATCGAAAAAATCTTCCAATTGATCATTATTCTGAGAATATACAATACCTACATCCTTTGTAGTATTTAGGTATTTTAGAACCCTTTTTAACAAAACCCAGTGCTCTTAACCAGTCCCAAATCCTTGACTTTAAAACACCTTTGCAATTTTCTTTTTAAATTCTCAACTTCAACATTGTCATTATAAAATATGAAGAAGTCAACATACAATGCTATATTAATTACAGAATTACCTTTTGTTTGGTATAAATACATGGTTCAGGACAAGTTTGCTTGTACCCTGGGCTTTTCAGAACCTCTGTTGCTTTCTTATTCCAAGACCCAGCGGCTTGTTTTAGTCCGTAAACTGATTTTTTTAACTTGCAAACTTTATTAGACTCCCCCTTAATATGATATCCTTCAGGAAGCTCCATATATATAACTTCCTCAATTATGCTTAGCAGCTAAAGCAAATAACAAACACATTGATGAGTGTTTCACTACAGGAGTGAAAGTTTTGTTAAAAACATAACAGAGATCCCAACAGAATTCTGCAAATAGTTGGAGCCTAGAATCTAGCTTGTTTGCTATGACTCATTCAAATGTGCCCATTGTTTAGG
Organism: Cryptotermes secundus; assembly: GCF_002891405.2. NCBI lineage: Eukaryota > Metazoa > Arthropoda > Insecta > Blattodea > Kalotermitidae > Cryptotermes > Cryptotermes secundus. The sequence goes on along the minus strand of NW_019730278.1, from coordinate 300 downwards.
AGGCTGCATGGCCCTCAGAGCCAGTCTGGACACTGGAGTAAAGAAAAATATGTTGCCCTTAACAGTATTTCAGCCCATAGCCCGTATGCTGACCAAGCTATCCCAGCTGACTTGAAAATAATGCACAATGTAAAAACATATTACACTAACTTTGTTATTAATTCATAGAAGGAAGGAGGTGTGTGTGACCTGCATTGATGTCCGTCGATGAATAAAATAATTACATAACCTTTCGACAGATAACTCTTAGCTGCAAAAATTGTGCGAGCATGGTACATGGATTCATCAGAAGAAGACCAG
>NW_019730277.1:0-624 GCF_002891405.2 Cryptotermes secundus | reverse complement strand
TTAAGAGGGGAAATCTTGCAGGTGTGGAGCAGGATACAGCAAGTCAAACTGAGAAAATGAATAAATTGCTCCATGCTATAAAATAAAGGAAGAAAAGTTTAAATAGTAGGTTTGGTAATCTCTGACGATTCTGACTTGGACAACAGTAATAAGGGCATAATGACAGACATGGCAGATAAAAATGCGGCTAACAGTTCAACTGATACAGGAGATGGTTACAAATGCTTTAATCGTTATTGTGACCGTACATCCCTCGCCAAAATTATGTAATTAATGGTATGAACAACATATGCATTGTTTAACACCATGAGAGACGCTCGTCCGGCGAGATATCCCAGGACTGTATAGTTGTAATTCAGCTATAGTTCTCCTCAGGCTTCGGGTGTCACTATTGTCCCTTATGTCGTCAGTTTACTCCCAGTATCATAAACCCATGAACTGACCTTGTGCGAGACCGGCCAGGAGGGGTCTTGGGTTCCCTGCTCGTGTGCCTTGAAGACCTAAACAATTTATGGGCTTCTCTAAAAATGTAGGACAGGTGCCGGGCTCGACCCTTGGCTTTCTCTTTTTATTTTCTCATTCTTTAGGCCAACTGGGGGACCTGTAAAGAGAGGGTAGTCGGTT
>NW_019730276.1:0-779 GCF_002891405.2 Cryptotermes secundus | reverse complement strand
AATGAATTGTGTAATGCTGCCTCATCATTAAGAAGAATTGTCCGTTTTGCTTTCCATGCAATACAGACAATTCTTCTTAATTGTACGATTAATAGTGTAATATCCATTTTATAATTGCAGTTAAATGGTAGATTTTTGTTGATATGTATTTGCCTGATGATGGCCAATAGTGGCCGAAACATGTAGCAAAGCCACAGCTGTACGCTGACTTTGATGTTTTACTATTTGCTGTGTTGTGACGGTTCATTAAAGAGATGTATATTGTAGCACAGCAGGATGCATGAAATTAAAACCTTAGACTTGTTTTGCATCAGTCCCCTCGGTCTTCCTCCCCCCTAACCAAGTCGCTATCACGGCTGCCACCCCCAAAGTCTGCGAGAGATGGACTAGACGTGTCGCCTGTTACGTCACGGCGGAGGGGTGGCTGAGTTACCAANACCTGCGACTCTAATTCCAAGGTCATCGCAATGTCACGTCACAATATCAGTTTGAACTAATGAGAGTAAGACACAATTCCATGCCATGCATGCCAATATTTTTCCTTGTACTCGAAAAACTATAGAAGGCGGTTACCGTTTATATTCGAAGACCAGTTGTAACGGTCATGTTAATTTTACTGTAGGGCAGAAATAGAAACTTTATATTACAGGTATTCAAAACTCTTCCATAATAGTATACAGCAATTATAAAGTGTTTTTCTGTGAATGTATCAGATATATATAATGATTAATGACACTGAAATAGAAGTGGAGGTGTGATGTAATGGTTAGCATGCTTGC
>NW_019730275.1:0-602 GCF_002891405.2 Cryptotermes secundus | reverse complement strand
AGAAGTGCGCACACAGACGACGGACATGAGCCGACGTCACAGGTGGACACATCAATGGGCAGATTCCGGTATATAGAAATGGCGATAAACATGCCTGTACCTAAGAAATCTGAGATCCATTTGACCCGTTGTCTTGTATGGGCGTAGAACTATTCCTAGAGCCCTTTAAGAAGAACAGACTGAAAGTGTTCGATAAGGTCGGAGGATAATATTGAAAAGGATTTTACAGAAACAGGATAGAAGAGTGTAGTTTGAATTCATGTGGCTCAGGACAGGGAACAATGTCAGGCTTTTATAAACGCGGTAATGAATCTTCAGGGTCTATAAAACAATGATGATAAGTTATTGAGAAGGTGAACAACTATTAGCTTCTCAAGAATTACTCAGGTTCTTGGAGTTATAATAACAACAACGAAGGTACATTTGTAAGCCTGAAATACATATAACGGTGGGATGACCTTGAGTGGACGTATGTGGTAGCAGTTCTCCCCAGTGTTGCGGAGCGCCATTTGCCGGCTCTGCGAGCAAGCTCTAAAGCCGGGTCCAGACTTGTTGCCTATCTCAGTTGCGTATCAACCGATGCAACACGTGTCGTCCCTTTG
>NW_019730274.1:347-735 GCF_002891405.2 Cryptotermes secundus | reverse complement strand
ATATGCGTTGCTATCTAGCTTGCTTTGGTTTGCTAGCTTGGTAGAATTGTGTTGCAAGCTTGCTAGCTTTGCTTTGCCAGCTTGATAGTTTTGCGTTGCTACATTGTTAGTTTGGCGCTGCTAGACTGCTTGCTAGCTAGCCTGCTTGCTAGCTAGCTAGCTTTGTGTTGTTTGCTTGCAAACTTTGATTTGCTAGCTTGCTAGATTGCTAGATATGCGTTTCTAGCTTGCCAGTTTCAGTTGCTAGCTTGCTAGCTTTCCGTTGCTTGCTTGCTTTGCGTTTTTTGCTTGCTAGCTTTGCAATGCTAGCTTGCTAGCTATGCGTTGCTAGCTTGCTAGTTTTGCGTTGCTTGCTTGCTTTTCGTTTCTTGCTTGCTAGCTTGGCGTT
>NW_019730274.1:0-191 GCF_002891405.2 Cryptotermes secundus | reverse complement strand
GCTAAGCGTTGCTAGCTATCTAGCTTTGCGTTGCTAATTTGCTAGCTTTGAGTGGATAGCATGTTTTCTTGCTAAATTTTCGTTGCTAGCTTGCAAGCTTATTGTTGCTACCTTGGTAGCTTTGCGTTGCTGGCTTGTTAGCTTTACATTGCAAGCTTGCTAGGTTTGCGTTGCTAGCTTGGTAGCTTTGC
>NW_019730273.1:281-453 GCF_002891405.2 Cryptotermes secundus | reverse complement strand
CCAAAGCTGGTAAGCGAATAACGCAACGCTGGCAAGCTAGCAACGAAAAGCTGTCAAGGTAGCAACCCATAGCTAGCAAGATAGAAACGTAAATCTAAAAGCTAGCAACGCAAAGCTAGCCAGCTTGCAACGCAAAGCTAGCAAGCTAGCAACGCAAAGCTAGCAAGCTAGC
>NW_019730273.1:0-239 GCF_002891405.2 Cryptotermes secundus | reverse complement strand
AAGCAATCCAGAAATCTAGCAACGCAAACCTAGCTGGCTGGCAAAGCAAATCTGGCAAGCTAGCAACGCAAAGCTAGCAAGCTAGCAACGCAAATCTATCAAGCTACCAACGTAAAGATAGCAAGCTAGCAACGCAAAGCTAACAAGCTAGCAACGAAAGATAGCAAGTTAGCAAAGCAAAACTCGCAAGCTAACAACGCAAAGCCAGCAAGATAGCAACGCAGGGCTATAAAGCTAGC
>NW_019730272.1:0-395 GCF_002891405.2 Cryptotermes secundus | reverse complement strand
AAACGCAAAGCAAACAAGCAAGCAACGCAAATTTAGAACCAAGAAACGCAATTCTAGTAAGCTAACAACGAAAATCTAGCAAGCTAGCAGAAGAAAGCTAGCAATGTAGCAACGCAAAGCTAGAAAATTAGCTACTAAAAACTAGGAAGCTAGCATCGAAAACCTAGCAAAATAGCAAAGAAAGCTAGCAAGATAGCAACGCAAAACTGGCAAGCTAGCAACGCAAAGCTAGCAAGTCATCAACGTCAAGCTAGCCAGCTAGCAAGGCAAAGTAACAAGCTAGCAACACACAGCTAGCAATCTAGCAACGCAAAAGATACGAAGGTAGCAACACAAAGCTAGTAAGCTAACAATGCAAAGCTAGGAAGCAAGAAAGGCCAAAGCAGGGAAGCAAG
>NW_019730271.1:683-1051 GCF_002891405.2 Cryptotermes secundus | reverse complement strand
AAAATGCAATCGTTTCGTTCTCACTGCTAATAACATCGTATTATTTTGCTCACCGACTTGTGCCTACGGGACTTAGAACGCCCTTACATTCAGAACATGAATTTAAGGATGGGTACATCCGTCCTTTATCATAGCCGTAAATAAATCCCTTGAAATTAACAAAATGTACGGTGTCAAGTTAAATTACATGACTACATATATATTTATACAATGTCTTATCTTAAACACGTGAACAACAGAGTTTCTTGCTTATAAAATCATTCTACATATGACAGGAACCGAGTACAATGCGTCTTCTTAGTTGAAAATGCAATCGTTTGGTTCTCACTCCTGAATAACATCGTTTTTTTGCTCACCGATTTTTGTGC
>NW_019730271.1:0-345 GCF_002891405.2 Cryptotermes secundus | reverse complement strand
GGGACATCGGTCCTTTATCATAGCCGTAAATAAATCCCTTGAAATTACCAAAATGTACGGTGTCAAGTTAAATTACATGACTGCATATATATTTATATAATGTCTTAACTTAAACACGTGAACAACAGAGTTTCTTGCTTATAAAATCATTCTATATATGACAGGAACCGAGTACAATGCGTCTTCTTAGTTGTAAAAACAATCGTTTCGTTCTCACTGCTGAATAACATCGTATTATTTTGCTCACAGATTTGTGCCTATGGGACTTAGAACGCACTTTTCTTCAAAACATGAGTTTCAGGATCGGGACATCGATCCTTTATCATAGCCGTAAATAAATCCTTT
>NW_019730270.1:0-396 GCF_002891405.2 Cryptotermes secundus | reverse complement strand
GCTTGCTAGGTTTACGTTTCTAGCTTGCTACATATGCGTTGCTAGGTTGCTAATTTGGCGTTGCCAGTTTGATAGGTTTGCGTTGCTACATTGCTAGCTTTGCGTTGCTGGCTTGCTAGCTATGCTTTGATAGCTAGCAAGCTTTGCGTTGCTACCTTGCTAGTTTGCTGATATGCTTTGCTATCTTGCTAGGTTTGCGTTGTTAACATGCCAGCTATGCGTTGCTAGCTTGCTAGCTTGTCGTTCCTAGCTTGGTACATTTGCGTTGCTAGCTTGCTAGCTTTGCTTTGCTAGCTTGCCAGCTTTCCGTTGCTAGCTTGCCATGTTTCCGTTGCTAGTTTGCCAGCTTTCCGTTGCTATCTTGCTAGTTTGCTAGCTTGCTAGATTGATAGATTT
>NW_019730269.1:0-207 GCF_002891405.2 Cryptotermes secundus | reverse complement strand
TTGCTAAGGTAGCATACCTTCTTACCGATTGTGCTCTCGGCCCTGTAGGTCATTCTTAATTTAGTCATGTAAGCTGAACATAGATGGCAGCAGCGTTTCACCGAGGTGTCATGGCGGCCATGTTGCCAACCAATAAAATGGGAGTTTTACGGGGCTGTTCGGTAGCGTTGGTAGTGAACAGTGCGTTCGTAGTGGAAGTGTAAATTT
>NW_019730268.1:0-407 GCF_002891405.2 Cryptotermes secundus | reverse complement strand
TAATTTAATATTAATTGAAATCGTTAAAGAATGTTTGTTTAAAATACATTAATTAATTTGAAGGAGGTCAAACTTTCTTCATAATTCTTTATATTATCATGAAACCCCTCAAAAATATGATGAAATATAATTAATAATTATTTATCCTCTATTAATTGAATATTTTTCTATCAAAATAGACATAAATTTCCCTAATATAAAGAAGAAATCATCAACAATTTGGAGAGTATTCCATTTAAGAAGAAGAAATCTTTCACGCATTTTGTGCAAATCCTTATATTAACGTGAAATTGTCAAAAAATTTTCTGAAAAATTTTCCTAAATTATATTTATTTCATTCAAAATTTTTTTAAATTTTTAAATAAATTTGAATTAATGAAAATTTTAATAAAATTGATAAATTATTT
>NW_019730267.1:0-475 GCF_002891405.2 Cryptotermes secundus | reverse complement strand
GAATCCTGTAGTGTGGAAGAAGGGTGACTCTGTAATATGTTGCATTTAAGATGGAAATGCACGTTAAATAAATGATAAATTAATTCAATGGGATGCTAAAATTGCTATACATATTACATACTTCAAAGAGAAGTACTAAGAAGACTGATGAAAATCAATTGGAACACTCGAATCGATAGCTGCGCTAGTACCACCTTATTCGCCAATGGACACCAATGATCAATGACGTTGATTTTAAAAAATCTTTTCCCATCCGGGAAATAGAATAAATAAACTGATAAATAAAAGTGTGTGTTATGAGATCTACAGGAAAATACATATAGAAAAATAAATAGAAGTGTATATTATCAGAGCTACACAAACTAATGTTCACAACCAGTGGGGATCGAATGAGTTAACCTAGAGGTAGGGTTCTTGACTAGTAGGATACAGTGAAAGGGGAAATATACAGCGATGACATGATCGCATGAAGGGC
>NW_019730266.1:0-764 GCF_002891405.2 Cryptotermes secundus | reverse complement strand
TCTTTTAGTCAGAGCTTGACCACCTGTAACAGGTTGAGTTATTTGACCCTCNAAAGTAACAGACATTTTATAAATTTATCTAATAGTTATTATTTTTGTATTATCATAATGCCCTCCATTTTTCCATGTATATGTTTTGTAGTCTTTCCATATATTAATACACAGCCACACATGATTCTAAGGTAAAGGTAAAGTTGTCCCTGTGCTCAACAAATTAAGCATTGCACCATGAAGGCATATGGGGGAGTGGATGTATACTCGTAGATCAACATTTTCTTGACCTAAGCAGTAGTTGGAGGTGAACGGTCAGCTTCACGGCCCGGCCGCTTTACACCCAGGGAAAGAGCCCCTGGTACCCATTTGATAGGAGGTTGGGTGGACCCCAAAACCGGTCTACGATTTGGAGAAGAGAAAATTCTTGACCCTATTGGGACTCAAACTCTGACCCTTCAGTCATCCAGCCTGTAGCCTGTCACAATACTGACTACGCTACCCCAGCTCCACACATGATTCTAAATTCTCTAAAATTGAACAAATAGTCTGAAACTACAAAACAAACAATTTCCATCTCTAGCTGAAGTTTTAATAGATAACCTCTCCATTGATCCACTCATATATATTGAATTATGATTTTGCTGAATATGCATGCTATCAACAATCGAAATACTTCTGCTTGGCACATGGCCGTCCTTTACGTAACCATTAAGCGCAATGATTTGTACCTAAGGACAGAATAAAGAGAGGATGGTAACCCTTAGCTTTTT
>NW_019730265.1:0-504 GCF_002891405.2 Cryptotermes secundus | reverse complement strand
TATTACAGTATAGTAAATTGCCTTACTGAGAAAACTGACAAAAAAGTATGTTCTTAAACCATGTTGAGCTTGGTCGTTACATTTTGCATTACTGCCATTTTAATCATTTGATGAGACCCATTCATCCAGCCTATCAAAAATATTAACGATTTAAAGCGCAGTAGTTCTATATGTGCCGGTCACGGTCTAAGGCATGCACTGTCTTCGCTCGCCCGGAAGCCGGGATCGTGGGTTCGAATCCCACTCAGGGCATGGATGTTTGTGCGCGTTTTTCTGTGTTNGTACAGGTAGAGGCCTTGCGACGAGCTGATCACCCGTCCAAGGAGTCCTACCGAATGTGTAAGATCTATAAAAACCGAAGTGAACGGAGAAATTCATGGAGGTAGGCCTAGGCCCACTGGGGCTGTAGTGCCAAGGAAAAAAAAATAGTTCTATGTGTACCACCCGCTTTAACATACTAAAACTGTGCATTCTGCCCACAGAGTGTATTTGTTTCATATAATT
>NW_019730264.1:0-1732 GCF_002891405.2 Cryptotermes secundus | reverse complement strand
GATCCATAATTTTTAGCCTGTTGTCTGCAGAGGAAGGATCTTTTGTATGTTCCAAGTGAAATCTAATCGCATCTGTTGTCATAGAACTCCGCCGTGTGCAGACACTGCCGCCGTAACTCCAAATGAAGGTAAAGGTAAGGCTGTCTCTGTGCGTAATTAATGAAACACTGCTCCATGCAGACGTAGTATAGCTCTACCATTGTTGACCTCGACCATAGACGGAGATGAATAGTCAGCTTCACGCCCCAGCCTTCTTATTCCCAAGAAATGATCGCCCTGTACCATTCGATGAGAGCCTGACTAGGCCTTAAACCATGGACGCTGTGGATAAGAGAAACACCTTTACATCTGATGGGAATCGATCGTCCAACCCGTAGCCCAGCGCTACACCGACTTAGATATCCCAGAATCTACAAAATTGGAGTGTGTTAATCGATACCATCGTGGAATTTGCTCAAAACCAAACAAAGTTGTAGGTAAACATTGAGCACGAAAAGAAGTTCCGGGTTTGATGGGTAAAGGAGTTGCGGCACAGCCTGTAGTGGAGAGTACCGGTAGGAAGGGGAATGTGCTTCTTCAGGCTTGCGAGGAGAACACCAACAGCCAACAGAAAAAGAAATGACGTTAAAAAAGAAAATGAATTTGCCAGTATCTTCTTTCTGACATGCTTGTAGGAATGAAAATGGTGACAATGGCTTTCTGAGTAGTCAATATAGGCATGAGAATTGCAGCTTATAATATTATTCAAAGAGAGTTGCTCCCCCGTTGAGTTAGTTTCAAAGAACCGCGTGCTACTCGCGAGCCACTGTATGGCCACGAATTATAGGACGACTATTGAATAATGAATTTTAAAGATTTGGTAGGAATGTTTGCGGCCTAATTAAAATAATATCCCAGCATTTGCCTTAAGGGGCTGATGGATATTCGAAACAGGCGCCTCGGGACTAGAAGTTCAAAGGTTTAGTGCTACGCCAGCCTGCTCGACCTCCACTGAAGTATGAGCCTTTTCATCACAGAGCTAAGTCAGATAGTAGTGCTATAAATTAACCAGAATATCGCATCGCTTTGATGTAACATTATTACCTTAACGAATCTGTAACTTGATAGTTTGAGATATTGTTCTGAGGGGAAAATTATTCATTGGGACGGTGAAATTTAGACCCACGCAGGGTTAAACTTTGCATGTTTTGATACTACTCTCTATAAAGGCAAGAAAAGGGAAAATTGTCCCTGTTCTTCACTAATTAAGCACTACGTCATGAAGGCGTATGGTGGAGTGATTCACATTTTCTTGACCTCGGCACTAGCTGGAGGTGAGTGGTCAACTTCACGCCCCGGCCGCCTTACCCCCGGTGAAAGAGCCTCGGTACCCATTGGATAGGAGGTTGGGTGAACCCCAGAGCCGGTCTGGACGACGTGGAGAAGAGAAAATTCTTCACTCCTCCGGGACTCGAACTCCGACCCCTCAGTCGTCCATCCCGTAGCCTCTCGCTATGCCGACTGCGCTATCCCGGCTCCTATTCCCTTACAGTGGAAAACTAAATTTCAAACCCGTAGGGAGCTGCAGGTAAAATAGCATATTTAAATGTTAATATTTTTCTATAGCAGGCCCTTTTTCTTACTAACATAAGCGTCACATTCAGATAGGCCTGTGTTTCAGAGCCTACAAGCATGTACAGGTGTGCCATAAAGCCGAGACTCATGGATAATATTTTGAATGAATGTATGAGGG
>NW_019730263.1:0-1790 GCF_002891405.2 Cryptotermes secundus | reverse complement strand
CACGAAACCGTCACGGAAAGGAGTAGTGACGATTTATTAATAGACATTTAAGACTTTATGCGCTATATTTACAGTAATTTTGAGCGTATAAGAACTAATTGTAGTTACTTCTAGTGAAGACCCAATAAACCAATCCAGACCTACGTCTTCGTCACTTATAAACGTGACAATATATTGACAGTTTTAGCAACTGTCTTTATGGCAACAGAAGATTCTTCTGTCATTATATTTGTATGTATTTCAGTAATAACATTAGATCGACGAGCCATTTTCATGAGCATCTAAAGATATCAGTGTTCAGTCTCTGAAATTATGTGTGATGATACATTTTTAAAAAGTATGAAATAATTGCAAGTCCACAATTTACTGTGACTTATCTGAAATTCGGTGTTAAAATATGGGATATTACCAATGTGTAAATTGTCACGTGATTGAGTTTGGATTCGTATTTGGACTTATTAACATAGAACGTAACTACAATTAACTATATCGCTGTCGCTAATTCACACACTTTACAAATTACTACAGCACGCACTAAGTCTTTTCAGCCTGCTGTGTCTTCTCCAGTCGTTGCCTGGTAACGGCTTTCAACGCTCTAGTTTCCTCAGCTTCAGTGTTCATGCCCTTAATTGCCGGAGATTTTCTGCAAAGTGACTGAATTCCAAGTCAAAGTCACATTGCGACTGACTGTCGGTCAGTCAGTGAGTAAGTCTTGGTGTAAGCCGCGCCGTAGCTAAAGCGGTTAGTCGCTGGCTTCCCACCGCGGTGGCCTGGTTTCGATCCCGGGACTGGTCAAGTCGGATTTGTGGTGGACAAAGTGACACTGGGGCAGGTTTTCTCAGAGTACTTCGGTTTCCCCTGCCAATCTTCATTCCACCAATTGCTCTACAATCACCCTCACCTATCATCTGGGGATGGTACAATAGGCCAGAAGTGGCCGCAGTACCAAGTGGACTCAGTCCCACCCCACCAAGTAATAAAAAAAAAGGTCTTGGTGTCGAGCCCATCTGGGGCTCATGACCAGATATTTATTACTGTTAGACAGTTACGGTCTTTTTTTTTTTGGTGCAGCGCCCTCTTTGACGAGAGGACGAGTGTGTCTTTTGTATATGCTGCTGGTCCTTGCCAGTGCAGTCTTTCTCGGGTCCGAGTCCCTTGGTACTCGAGACCATATATTACTGTCTCAGATTTGAGACTTCCTTTTTCATCGCCACCTACGACTCGCAAGGTCACGGTGGAGGTATTCCAACCCACCACCTCATAAAACCTTGGCACGGACCGCATAGAAAACAGCGCTTCCAACCTTTCTTCCATTGGTGCGTCACACAGCTGTCGCACGGACCGCGTATAGAACACCTCTTCCCAGTTAGTGCATTGGTAGGTTAGGAATTTGTTGCCTAGCAACGGTCGTTGTTACAGAGTCATTACTTAGCAACAGTTCTACATGCTGTAATATTATACTCAGTAGTCGAGAAACTGGGCTTTAAAGTAAAAGTGTCAAAACAGTAATATATTAACCAACCTATTTAACGTATTGAAAAACAGTGTACTTTTGTGTCCTGTAAGCTGTCCGTTCTAGATTTATTTGATACTGTTTTCCGTCATCTTAACCATACCTTGCAGCTTCTAGGCTTGCATAACTGTTCGGCGTTATCAAGAAAGCCGCAGTTCCATATAAGATTGTGAAGCATCTGGTAAAAGTGCTTGATGTTATTTGTCATCTTAATGGTCACAAGAACCTTCAGCTTCCATAAAATGCTGAGAAATTCTTGAGTAGCTGCAGAATTGGC
>NW_019730262.1:0-452 GCF_002891405.2 Cryptotermes secundus | reverse complement strand
GATTGCGACCTATCTGAATAGTTTTTGCTTTGATGAGACAGAATAGTCTCCGAAACGCTATTTCTTAAACACGTAAAAAGAGGACGCCGATTGACGATGTTGATAATCAGAACAATATCTTTCAATTTCTTTTATGCTTTACGTAATTCAACGAATTAAACATTAGAATATTAAGGAAATGAAGGTTTTCATTATGATACGTCGGCTCTGAGGTGTTGCCTGCTTTTAAACGGTAACCCGTGACTCCCTCACCGGTCTGTGTCCTTATTAACTGCTTGTGGGTGTTTACTGTTCCGCGTATATACACGTAAGTCAACTGTGATGCGTGATTGTAGTTCTCGGTTGCTGGTTGGTACCATTGCTAGCTTATTTTGATGGCGGTGCTGAGTTGTTCGTCTGGGTTCGTTTGTTGTCCTTCACTTTGACTTTAAGCAAGGTAAGTAAATAAGATG
>NW_019730261.1:0-469 GCF_002891405.2 Cryptotermes secundus | reverse complement strand
CCGTGCACATCACTTTCCCTGCCGATGGCTCTGTCTTGAAGTTCTTTCTTCTTGGGGAATCTGGATGTCGCCACTCCATGGACTGTCTTTTGGATTCCGGCTCGTAGTGGTGACACCACGTCTCATCTCTGGTGACGATGCTGTCCAGAAACTNTGTCACCTTCACTCTCAGACTGGTGCAACAGGTCCTGACAGACTTACATTCAATGAGTTTTGTGGTCCTGTGTAAGCATCTGCAAGACCCACCTGGAACAAACTTTGCGATAATCCATCTTCCTCAACATTGTTTCCAATGCATTACAGCTGATATTAAGCCGTGCACACAGTTCTCTGGTCATTATCTGCCGATCTGTATTGATGAGCTGATCGAGGTGCTGTTCATTGTGAGGAGTGGCAGCTGAACAGGGACGCCCAGGGCATGGCTTGTTGTGCACTTCACTTTCACCACTATTGAAACGCACTACCCACT
>NW_019730260.1:235-491 GCF_002891405.2 Cryptotermes secundus | reverse complement strand
TAGCTTGCTAGATTGAGAGATATGCGTTGGTAGCTTAATAGCTTTGCTTTGTTAGCTTGCTGGCTTTGAGTTGCTAGCTTGCTTGCTTGCTAGATTTACGTTGCTATCTTGCTAGATTAGCGTTGCTAGAATGTTAGCTTTGATTTGCTAGCTTGCTAGCTTTGCTTTATTATCTTGTTTGCTTGTTAGATTTGCGTTGCTTGCTTGCCAGCTTTGAGTTGCTAGCTTGCTAGGTTTGAGTTGATAGCTTGCTAGC
>NW_019730260.1:0-196 GCF_002891405.2 Cryptotermes secundus | reverse complement strand
TACCAGTTTCTAGGTTGCTAGCTTTGCCTTGCTATCTTGAAGCTTTTCTTTGCTATCTTGCTAGATTTGCGTTTCTTGGTTGCTTGCTTGCTTTGCGATTCTTGCTTGCTTGCTTTGCGTTGCTAGCATTCTAGCTTTGCGTCTCTAGCTCGCTAGATTTGCGTTGCTAGCTTGCTATTTAGGCGTTGCTTGCTTG
>NW_019730259.1:0-409 GCF_002891405.2 Cryptotermes secundus | reverse complement strand
CTAGTATTGAAACACTACTAAAACCACATGAACAAGAATTGTTACCGAACTACTTGAATTAATCAGTGCATTTGCAGGAGATTGACGACGTCGTGAAGGAGATCATCAGCAACAAGGACCGAGCTGAGTTGGACACCACCTCCGTCCTAGAAAACTTACGGCAGGCTGAGCCCGCACCTGATACCCAAATCTACTGGATAATCGGAATGAGTATTTGCATTATCATTNTTGTTATCACCGACAGTCGATACTGGACTGCGGTAGAGAAATGTTATGGAGAGCAGTAAGACAACACCCCATACCGCAACCTCGCCGATCACATAAGACAACCACTGGTATCAATAGTGAGTACAAGTATACTAAAACCATAGATACTATACTACCCTTAAATGTTATAGCAGCCGAGTTG
>NW_019730258.1:358-497 GCF_002891405.2 Cryptotermes secundus | reverse complement strand
TTGGAATGGCCAGTGAAGACGAGACATTAGACACTAGTGTGTGCGCGCGTGCGCGTTCGTGCTTGTGTTTGTACAAACGACACAGCACGCACGTAAACTACACGACTAATAATAAGAACATAAAATCAAGAGAAATAAA
>NW_019730258.1:0-184 GCF_002891405.2 Cryptotermes secundus | reverse complement strand
ACTCAGCCAGAATACCAAGCAAATACGCTTAAAAGAAACAGCATCATACGTAAATCTACACTTCAAGAAGCGCCATCGTGAATGCCTAAGACAAACATCAAAACCAACCGTGATAACAACAAAATTTTATATAGTGAGGATTATTCATAGCTTAAGTGCATATTGTTAAAACATCTTATGTGAC
>NW_019730257.1:0-700 GCF_002891405.2 Cryptotermes secundus | reverse complement strand
CGACGTAACACGAACGTACACAACCACATAACATAAATAATTACCATTCATGTTACCAGTTCAGGAGTTAAGAGACATAGTCGCTGATTTTATTCTCTCACGAAGGACAGACTGGAAAAAGTACTTGAGACCTTTTTTTCCTTGTTCCGTCAGACGTAAAAGTCGGTATAGCGACGGCCGGGGTTAGATCGTAGACAGGGGAAAGACTTTTCTTTCCTCCACAGCTTCCGGACCGACTATGGGGTCCATCTGGCTTCTTGCAATGGGAACTGAGGCGATTTGTCAGGAGTAAAGCGGTAAGAGCGTGAAGCTAAGCACTTATCTCCTTTTAGTACCGAAGTCAAAAACGGTGGAGTTATACTTCCACTCCCCCACGTCTTGTTGGCGTAAAAATTAAGCACTGGAACCTTCACCTTTCTCTCAAAATTTGTTTTGGACGAATGTTCACGGAGTGGACTGGAAATTACTCATCTCTCACTAATAAAACACAATAATGATCTTAAGCAAAGATATTACATGTCTGTCAGCACCTGCTGACGCTGGTTCCTCGCTAGCGGATTTTTATTTGTACTTCTACCCTGAAGATGGAGGCGATACGTTCCTCCGAAATGTCGGTTAATACAATATCTACACGGCGCCACTCCCCAGAAGACGATTTTCTTCAAAGGTATTACATGTTTATCGCTACTGGATAGGGGAA
>NW_019730256.1:0-1033 GCF_002891405.2 Cryptotermes secundus | reverse complement strand
CTAATTTACTTCCAGGTTGGTAAGTCTTTTTAAACATGCATACGTAGATCGATTTTGTGTATACAAATATACTTCGTAATGAGGTATATTTTAATATAAAATTTGAAGTTTTCCCTGCTCTTAACTAATGACTAACTAACTAACTAATGTCAAGGGAAGTGGAGGTATAGATATACATATTCTCAACCTCGGAACTAGTTTGAGGTTATTGCTCTCGTTCAAACCCCGGTCAGTTTTCTGCTGGGGAAACAGCCCCGCATCCCAGTACTCTTTGGATGGAAGGATGGATGGTCCTCAGAGGATGACGTGGAGAATGTAATTTAACTTATTCTGAACTGTCGGTCATCTAGCCCATAATATAAAGACATAGAATAGATTTTTTTTAATATCTGATGTAAAAACACTTTTGCATTTGGTTTGAATATAAATTCTTTCACATTATAGGGGTGTATATCAAAACTCACCCAGTATAGTCAAGATGGTCCATATTTAGATCTGTCTGTGTGTCTGTAGTTGCAGTGCTTCTTGGTCTTGTGACCAACTGTGAACACACACAATATTCACATGAACTATGGAAGATTAAATGAGCAACAACTCTGACATGTCAACAAGGAAACGCAAATCTACTATGGAAAAAGCTGAAGAACTTAAAAATAAACAAATGCAGAAAGCAGTGAGAACATGATTAACTCAACGATTTTCATACAATTACGAAAATTAATATTTAACACCTTGTAATGTGGTAACGCTGATATGTTAAGTGACGTCACCACATGCTGTATTTTAAGGGATTTAATGATGTTTTCTCGCATTAGTTTGGCATATTATAATCTGAGATACCCTAGACACATAGTGTAGAACTGATATTAAGCCTAATATAAACATACATTTCGCAACTTGAAAATGAAGTCATCTCGACTGCACACGGCACTGAGGATGACGTTATGATTCTGAGAAAAGACTGCAATATCCAGGGGCCATCCAGGCTCGAAGCTCTCCTTATAAGGAGATGGACGCTATAATGTCACATGAT
>NW_019730255.1:0-986 GCF_002891405.2 Cryptotermes secundus | reverse complement strand
TTCAGGCACATAATTAATCACAACGTGTACATATATGTATATAAACATATACATACCAGGAAAGAAACCAACCGTGATGGTGCACACCGGATATTTAGGTCACACTGACAGGGCGGCCAACCTCTTAATATGACTGAAACAGAAATATTCGAATATCAGTCGGATTACAGGACGGTAATTTTTCACCCTATGTTTTACCCATTTTCGTCTTTAATATTATTCTACTTCCTATCCACGAAGGGAAATTCGGGCGAAACAAATTCCCAACACTCACTCAATTGGTCGCGTGTCCATAACCGAGAAACAACGGAACGATTTGAGCGACAACAACAATTTTTCGTCATAAAGTTATGATACTGGAGGGCAGCATAATGCCATAATATGTGATATTCAGTGATCATTTATATTACCGTGGCGGATTCTCATACTCTTGAGGTGGGAGCGGCGTTCTCGACACAATCTAAGCTATCACGTAGCAATATAAACTCGGAATATAACAACAGAAATTTATATTTTGGGTGGAAAAACAGTTAAGACGCTCAATTTTATACATAACGACATATTTCGACATATGTTCCACGTTACGACATTCCTATATTACGTTCGGTTAAATAACAGCTCGTAAATGACGTCAGGCTTAGGTGTGCGCAATGACCTACTGCGCACCCAACTGTAAACCAGGGGGCTAACCCTTGGATCGCTGATGTTTGGTTAAGTTAGGTTAGGTTAGGTTGGTCAGATTAGGTTTGTGCAGTAGACTACTGCTCATCCATCTGTACCTTGGAGGGGGCCAATTTCGTTAATTTAGGCTTATGTTAGGTTGTTATTGTACATTATGATAGGTGTGCGCAAACGGATTCTGCGCATTGTTATGATCAGTTAAGCACGGTTTGGCCGTCGGCAATATCATACGATTGATTGCCTCTGATAGCGTATTATATTGTAACCTGTTTACGTTACTGAAGACGCCGTAGAGATCGTTAACT
>NW_019730254.1:0-341 GCF_002891405.2 Cryptotermes secundus | reverse complement strand
AACTTGCTAACTTTGCGTTGCTAACTTGCAATTTATGCCTTGCTAACTTGCTAGCTTTGCGTTTCTAGCTTGTTAATTTTTCGTTGCTAGCTTGCTAGCTTTGGTTTGCTAGCATGCAAGCTTTGCGTTGCTAGCTTAACAACTTTGCGTAGCTACCTTGCCAGCTGTGCGTTTCTAGCTTGCCGGCCCTGCGTTGCTAGCTTACCAGCTTTGCTTTGCTAGCTTGTCAGCTTTGCTTTACTTGTTTGCTAGCTTTGAATTGGTAGCTTGCTCTCTTTGCTTTGCTAGCTTGCTAACTTAGCGTTGCTAGCTTGCTAGTTTTGCGTTGCTAGTTTGCTAGC
>NW_019730253.1:0-235 GCF_002891405.2 Cryptotermes secundus | reverse complement strand
TAGCAACGCAATGCTAGCAAGCTAGGAACGGAAAGCTAGCAAGGTAGAAACGCAAAGCTAGCAAGCTAGATACGCAAAGCTAGCAAGCAAGAATTGCAAAGCAAGCAAGCAAGCAACGAAAAGCTAGCAAGCTAGCAACGCAAAGCTAGCAAGCTAGCAACTTAAATTTAGCAAGCTAGCAACGCAAATTTAGCAAGGTATCAACGCAGAGCTAGCCAGCAAGAAACGCAAAGCA
>NW_019730252.1:0-2122 GCF_002891405.2 Cryptotermes secundus | reverse complement strand
TCAGAATATAGCCACATGTCTGCTTTCTTCCAGCCTGTTTTATTTCCATACTTCCTCATAAGTGCACAGTTACTGGACCAATCAGATATTATCAATATCAATAATATTTATAATGATATTAGTGTTGGCAGTAATTTGCTAATAGTTTACATTCTTCTTCAGGTCACTTTTATGGTACATGTAGAAGAACTGTGCAATCTGAATGAGAGTTGAAAGGTCTTCAGTTGCTAGGTGGCCATATTTATTGAAATTTGCAGGCACATGCCCACTCATCTATACTTATAGTGCACAGTATGTGAGTTGCTGCAATTGAAGGTTATCAAAATAGTATCTGACTTGTACATTTGTAAACTTTGCCTCTGATTTTGACAAATATAATTATTGTTGTATCTTTTAACAGATTTTTCCCAAATTATGACTTTAAATTTAAACATTTTAAGTCACATATAAAACAAATAAGCAAAGTAGACAGCTGAAGATTACAATCTTCTGGGATTTGATGCTGTATAATTTGGTAGATAGGCAGAAGATTTTTGGAGGAACCATGGTGGGAGAGACTCTTCTACCCTGAAGACATAGGCAGCCAATTCCACCAAAACATTCATACTTATCTGCCACAGTGTCACATCGCAGAATCCTCATTTCTCACAAATTATACCACTTCTAATTGCATCACACTGTGGTGGACACTTCATTATCCAAGCCAAACGGGAGTGTTAGGTGGCAGCACAATCATATTTAATATGACTTCTTTTATACCTATGTTTCCAGCCAGTGATCTTGCACAAATTCTTTTAAAAGAAGTGTGGCTATATTTGAAATGACATATTGTCATGTTTAGGGCGATATGTATGACGACAATAACGGGTTCTAGCTCAGATGATTGATTTTATTAGCATCTTGGTTACAAGTTCCCTTAGTCACACTTAAATACAGCGCTATCACTGATTTACACAATTTCCATTTCACCGTTGCTAATGCACTAGGACTGTCAGTCTTCACTAGTCGTCTCCTGGCAAAGGATCTCAACACAGCAACTAGCACTTCAGCTCCCTATTAAGTCTTCTTGCTATTCTGTCTTCAGTCATTCTGGTACCTCGAAACTGAAAACTTCTGGACACATTCCTCCAACTTATTACTGACTTGTAACTGCCCCTGAACTAATTCTGTCAGTCAGAGTCAGAGTTACTTATTGATTGGTGGTTTACCGCCTATCAATTCGTCTTGGCATCAGGCCCCTTGAGGTCCATGACCAGAGATATTTTTTCCAACTGAACTCTTGCGGTAATAGCCCATATGTAACATCCTCTCTGACAAGAAGATGGATCTGTCTCTTATGAATACGCTTGACCGTTTGTCAAGTGTATATTTTGCACATATAACATTTTATTGAATATTCTTCCTTTTGCACCACACATAAGTCCTCTATCAGTACAAGCTTTACAGAGCAGATCATGCCTAACTTACATATCTTACGCTACAACTATAACTTAGTCATTTGAACGGTCATAAGCTTGGTCACCACCAAGTTTAAGCCTCTTACGTTTTCTGTGTCTGGCTTCATCTTGTCCTATACTGCAAACGTGTTCATTCTCATGATTTTGTATGACTTCTGCTTGTCGTCTGCACAATTTTGTTATATAATCATATACATACAGAAAGTTGAAAGCTGTGCACAATTCATGGTCTGGTGTGAACCTCGGAAGATTTCCAGTGGTATGCAAAAGCTTGTTTTGCATGCGCTGCAATTTTAGGAGGTAGGTGTCTGCTGCAAGTTCCCAGGCATGACAAGTGTAAGTCATCACTGATCTGATCAGTGACTTGTAGAGGGTTAGTTTAATGTTTGCATTTAAATGCTCACTTTTGAGTAGGGAGTAGATTCTAGTGAATGTTCTGATGGCCTTGGCTTCACTCATTTCTGTGTGAAGTCTCCACGTAATCCTCTTATCGAAGAGTACACCCAGGTATTTTACATGATTGACAAAGGGGATATTCTACTCATTCAATGTAAGATGAGTCTGAGGGGGCCTAAGTCTATGAGAGAAGTAGATTGCCTGGGTTTTATCTTCATTGATTTTTATGTTCCAGCTCTCACACCACGTCTCAATAGCACTGAGACCTC
>NW_019730251.1:1075-1400 GCF_002891405.2 Cryptotermes secundus | reverse complement strand
GTACAACTCTACAAAACCACATGGCATTACATCACAGAAGACTGGCATCTTAAATTTTATAACCTTTTGTCTATATTTCTTAGCATCATAGTGCAAACATTTATGCCCAGTTTCATTATTTTCTTCATTATTCCTGTTGGTACTGCTTGGAGCATACGGTATCCATGAAACGCTTCATTTCACTTCAGTTTCTTAATCTAAGTCAGTAGTACTTCTTGGGCGGGGTATCAGCCCATCACAAGGCCACTATCTAACATAAACACAGACATCCATGCCTTGAGCAAGATTTGAACCCACAGTCCCAGTTTTCAACGAAGACATTTCA
>NW_019730251.1:0-530 GCF_002891405.2 Cryptotermes secundus | reverse complement strand
TCCAGTGAGGTATGAGAATTCTCATGGTAACAGCATAGGTTTGTAGATAACTGTATTTTAGTGGAATCTGCTGCCTCTTTCTTCAGGATTAAAGTTTGGAAGTGAATGTTGGTACAACTCTACAAAACCACATGGCATTACATCACAGAAGACTGGCATCTTAAATTTTATAACCTTTTGTCTATATTTCTTAGCATCATAGTGCAAACATTTATGCCCAGTTTCATTATTTTCTTCATTATTCCTGTTGGTACTGCTTGGAGCATACGGTATCCATGAAACGCTTCATTTCACTTCAGTTTCTTAATCTAAGTCAGTAGTACTTCTTGGTCGGGGTATCAGCCCATCACAAGGCCACTATCTAACGTAAACACAGACATCCATGCCTTGAGCAAGACTTGAACCCACATNTTCATTATTCCTGTTGGTACTGCTTGGAGAATAGGGTATCCATGAAACGCTTCATTTCACTTCAGTTTCTTAACCTAAGTCAGTAGTACTTCTTGGGCGGGGTATCAGCCCATCACAAG
>NW_019730250.1:292-863 GCF_002891405.2 Cryptotermes secundus | reverse complement strand
CTTCTTACCGACCGAGCCCTCGGCACTGGCGGCAGCCATTTTTTTCCCAAGAGTGTGTCCGCCGGCCACCGCGGCAGCAGTGGCTGTGTTGCCCGCCAATAGCATTGAGTTACATACCCCTGGAAGAGACCGCGTAAAGGATAGGAGAGCGATGACGTAGAATGCGCCACGGACTAAGGATAGGTAGTAGGAAAGGTAGGAAAAACGGTGTGACCCGTGGCCGCGGCCGCCGCTCGGAGAGGGCACCACAAGCAATGAGCCGAAGGGATCGGCTCAGGATCGCCCCCTCCCTCTCAGAAGAATCCTGGCACTCAAGGACGGCTGCTGGCAAGCGTCGACAGGGGATACGCGAAGGGCTCTCCACATAACATCCGACGGAGGCGGCTAACGACAATACAGTCCAAGTCCTTGCCTCCGCCACAACACCTAACTCAACGGGAGCAAAACACCAGGACGCAGGAGACGGCAACACTTTTTGTCCAAATCCCCTCAGCGCTCCTTTTGCTCTCCCGGAGCACCGGCACCATCACTACCCCGAGACAGCACAACACAGTCTGCAGGGGTCCATAAC
>NW_019730250.1:0-188 GCF_002891405.2 Cryptotermes secundus | reverse complement strand
CGGCAACGAAGGAAAGGGACAAATGGAAGAACGTGATTCGATTAGAAGTCACAAAAAAAAATAAAGTCAGAAACCAGCTTTAAACCTTGGATAAAACTTAAAACGACACCAAATAATACCTAATAGCGTGATACTTATACTTTGGCTAAGAAGTTAGCCCCGAACAAAATATTTCTTCAATTGAGAAA
>NW_019730249.1:540-874 GCF_002891405.2 Cryptotermes secundus | reverse complement strand
TGGCAAACTAGCAACGCAAATCTAGCAAGAAAGCAACGCATATCAAGCAAGCTAGCAAGCTAGCAACGGAAAGTTAGTTAGCTAGCAACGCAGAGCTATCAAGGTAGCAACGCAAATTAAGCATGATTTCAAGCTAGCAACGAAAAGTTAGCAAACAAGCAACGGAAATCTAACAAGCTAGCAACGGAAAGATAGCAAGCTAGAAACGCAAATCTACCAAGATAGCAACGTAAAGGTAACAGCTGGCAAGCTAGCAAAGAAAAGCTGGCAAACTAGGAACGCAAAACTGGCAAGCTAGCAAAGCAATGCTGGGATACTAACAAAGCAAAGCTGG
>NW_019730249.1:0-448 GCF_002891405.2 Cryptotermes secundus | reverse complement strand
TAGCAAGATAGCAACGGAAAGTAGGAAGCTAGCAACGCAATGCTAGCAAGGTAGCAACGCAATGCTAGAAAGCAAGCAACGCAAAGCCAGCAAGCTAGAAACGCAAAGCTAGAAAACTAGCAACGCAAATTTATCAATCTTACAACCTAGCAAACAAAGCTATCAAGATTGCAACGAAAAAGTTAGCAATCAAGCAACAGAGTGCTAGCAAGCTAGAAACGCAAAGCTAGCAACTTAGCAACTCAAATATAGCAAGATAGCAATCTAGAAACGCAAAGCTAACAAGATAGCAACGCAAAGCTCGGTAGTTAGCAACGCAGATCTAGCAAGTTAGCAAACCAAATCTAGCAAATTAGCAAAGCAAAGCTATCAAGCTAGCAAGGCAAAGCTAGCAACCTAGTAGCTGGAAGCTAGCAAGCTAGCAACGCAAAAATAGCAAGCTAGAAAC
>NW_019730248.1:326-1165 GCF_002891405.2 Cryptotermes secundus | reverse complement strand
GTGACTTGACGTGAAGCGAAGCGAGACGGGTCGAGGTGAGGCGAGGCGAGTCGGGGCGAGTCGAGGCAAGGCTAGGCTAGGTTAGGGTAGGCTAGGTTATCTTAGGTTAGGTTAGGTTAGGATTGCGCAGTAGATTTGTGCGCATCGATCAGTAACTGAAGGGTACCATTCTCTAGTGTTAAATTAGGTGAGGTGTGGTAAGGTGGGTGAGGTGCCGTGACGTGACTTATCGTGATTGGCGTGACTTGACGTGCCTTGGCGTGAGTTGAAGTGAATTGACGTGATTTGGCGTGACTTGACTTGACGTGACATGACTTGTCGTGGCTTGACCTGGCTTGAATTACTTGACGTGAGGCGAAGCCTGGCGAGGCTAGGTTAGATGTTCTTAGGTTAGGTTACGTTAGGTTAGGATAGGTNTGCGCATCAATCAGTAACTGAAGGGTACCATTCTCTAGTGTTAAATTAGGTGAGGTGTGGTAAGGTGGGTGAGGTGCCGTGACGTGACTTGTCGTGATTGGCGTGACTTGACGTGCCTTGGCGTGAGTTGAAGTGAATTGACGTGATTTGGCGTGACTTGACTTGACGTGACATGACTTGTCGTGGCTTGACCTGGCTTGAATTACTTGACGTGAGGCGAAGCCTGGCGAGGCTAGGTTAGATGTTCTTAGGTTAGGTTACGTTAGGTTAGGATAGGTTAAGTTAGGTTGGGTTAGGTTAGGGTAGATTAGGTTTGCGCAGTAGATTTATGCGCATAAATCAGTATCTGAGGTGTACCATTCCCTGCTGTTAAGTTAGGTGAGGTGACGTAATGTGAGGTAAGGTGAGGTGAGGTGAAGTGA
>NW_019730248.1:0-217 GCF_002891405.2 Cryptotermes secundus | reverse complement strand
TGTTGTCGTGATTTGCCGTGACTTGACGTGACTAGACGTGAAGCGAAGCGAGACGGGACGAGGTGAGGCGAGGCGAGGCGAGGCCAGGAATAATAGGCTAGGCTAGGGTAGGCTGGGTTAGGTTATGTTAGGTTAAGCTAGGTTGGGTTAGGTTAGGTTACTTTAGGTTAGATTAGGTTAGGTTAGGATTGCGCAGTAGATTTGTGCGCATCAATCA
>NW_019730247.1:317-482 GCF_002891405.2 Cryptotermes secundus | reverse complement strand
GTACAGCGAAGAAGCAAGGAAGAACGGACCACCTCGAAGAAGGGAAAAACAGCCATGGAAAACGCCAGTACAACGTTTCCAAGAACGAGCGGGCAGGGATAGAGAACGGGTTCGAGCCCCGCTCATCTGCTACGGCTGTGGACAACCTGGCCATATAGCAAGATA
>NW_019730247.1:0-185 GCF_002891405.2 Cryptotermes secundus | reverse complement strand
CACTTGACGTGTTAGTGCAGGGAAAAGAATATGAATTCATCGTGGACACGGGAGCTGATGTATCCTTGATTCAGCCATATGTGGGAGATGAGCCCACAGAGGAACTCAGTGATGTGGTCACGGGCATAACAGGCCAAGCTCTGGAAATAGAAGGAACCAGACGCTTAGAAATCGAAATAGGAAAC
>NW_019730246.1:0-739 GCF_002891405.2 Cryptotermes secundus | reverse complement strand
TGCGTTGCTAGCTTGCTAGCTTTGCGTTACTGTCTTGCTTGTATGATTTTCGGGTCTTGCTTGCATGCTTTGCGGGACTTGCTTGATAGCCTTGCGTTGCTAACTTGCTAGATTTGCGTTGCTAGCTTGCAAAATTTGCGTTTCTATCTTGCTATCTTTGCTTTGCTAGCATGCTAGCTTTGCGTACTTTGCTTGCTTTCTTGCTTTGGGTTCTATGCTTGCTTGCTTGCTTTGTGTTTCTTGCTTGCTAGATTTGTGTTGAGAGCTAGCTAGATTTTCGATGCTAGCTTGCTAGCTTTCGCTTGTTGCCCGCTAGATTTGTGTAGCTTGTTTGATAGCTTGCTAGATTCAGTTGTTAGCTTGCTAGATTTGCATTGCTAGCTTGCTAGCTTTGCGTTGTTAACTTGCTAGCTTCGCGTTGCAAGTTTACTAGCTTTGCGTTGCCATCTTTCTAGCTTTCCGTTGCTCTCTTGCTAGCTTTGCGCTGCTAGCTTGCTAGATTTGCGTTTATATCTTGCTAGCTTGCGTTCCTTGCTTGCTTGCTTGCTTTGCTTTGCTTGCTTGCTTGAATTGAGTTTCTTGCTTTTATCTTTGCGATGCAATCTTGCTACCTATGCGTTGCTAGCTTGCTAGCGTTGCGTTGCTAGCTTGCTAGCTTTCCGTTGTTGGCTTGCAATCTTAGCGTTCCTAGCTTGCTAACTTTGCATTGCCAGCTTGTTAGCTTTGCTTTTCTAGCTTG
>NW_019730245.1:2906-5827 GCF_002891405.2 Cryptotermes secundus | reverse complement strand
CTAACAGAAATCAGTACCAGGAATCTTCCTGGAGGTAAAGGGTGGCCGGTGCATAAGGCTGATAACCTCACCGCCGTGTGTGAGTCGACTGTCTAGAAAATGTGGGAGCCTCGACCTCTCACAACCCTATGGGCCCCCACGGCCTCTTAATGGGATAGCTTATTAAATAGAATAATAAACTATGGCAAAGTAAGTGCCGACATCTGTGGGATTTTAGACAAATTTAATCCCGGGTTTCACGGCATTGTGTAGTTGGGTCAGCAGTGTGATCAAAGGGCGCCCAGCGGCCGCAGAGTCCATCAGTTCTGATAAAAGTTATACACCTCACACTTGGCAAATACTATGTGCTGTCCCCGACGATATTAAACAGGTTTTGATTATTTTAAGTTAAAGCAAAACAGACTTCCATTCAAGGCAGCATCCGACATACGAGCAGTGCAGGAAATAGGGGCTTAACACACTGAAATGAACGTATGCAGATGGTGATAATGAAGCACACAATTGTTTTGCAATTAGTATTATGGCGTGCGCCTAAAAGACAGAATATCTGAGCGGTCATCTATTGCTAGACAACGGCTCAGTAACTATGTTTTCCATGCAACAATGAACAGTGAATACCTTGTTGCGTAGGTGGAAAGAGTAAACACGAAAACACGTACACTGGCAGATGTTAAAGGTTCGGCCACACAGAGCACTACGCTAGGTTCGCTATGTACGCTACGTATGCTGTGTACACTCTGCGACGCGTCTAACATAGGGAACATAGCGTACGGAAGTCTGTGTGGCCAGTCACATTGGCAATAAAGGGAGATTTTCTCTGTTCGTATAGCGAACATAGCGTACGTAGCGCTCTGTGTGGCCGAACCTTAACACGGGAATGAAAGCCAGAGATACTGCAGTTCCGGCTGCAACGAATGCCCTTCAAGGAGGTGTCTTCTAGTCCGTCCGACAGTGGAAGATAAGAGACAAAACGGAACACAGGACAGAGCAGATCAGAGAAGACCGGAGCGGAGATGAGATCAGAAAAGACCATATAAGATCTGAGGTCAGATAAGAGACGACGCACTAGTTAGGTAGCATCGTCTGGAAGACGTGATTTTAGAGTGACTAAAGTTGTTAACGGTAAATGAGTTATCTAATAAACAGCTTCTTCTAATCCAGAATCCACAATTATTTGTCACGGAACCCAGGAGACACGTGACAGTATTTTAACGACAAATATCCAATTAGAACTGAACTCAACATAAGAAGAAGATATATATAAAAATTCCAGTGCGGTAATTACAGGAGAAATAATCGAGAGAAGGTGAAAAAGATCTGTCTAGTATTTAAGGAACCTAAACTTGATGGGGCTGGTCACGGTAGTCGAGCGGTCTAAGGCATGCACTGTCTTCGCTCGCTTGGAAGCCGGGATCGTGGGTTCGAATCCCACTCAGGGCATGGATGTTTGTGTGCGTTTCTCTATGTTTGTCTACAGGTAGAGGCCTTGCGACGAGCTGATCACCCGCCCAAGGAGTCCTACCGTATGTGTAAGATCTAGAAAACCCGAAGTGAACGGAGTTCATGGAGGTAGGCCTAGGTACACTGGGGCTGTAGTGACAAGAAAAAAAAACTTGATGGGTGAACGGAGAAGTTCATGCAGGTAGGCCTAGGCCCACTGGGGCTGTAGTACCAAGGAAAAAAAAACTTGATGGTCGAAAAGATATAATTAAAATTGAGACAAGAAGTGTGAGGAAACATAGAAGGAAGAAAAATGAGAAAAGAAAGGAGAAAGCGAAAACCAAGGGTCCGTATGGAGAAATGTAGAAATATGTTCGTAACGTCCGTACTTAAGATAATGACGTCACTGTCACAATCGCTTCGGTTCTGGGAGGTCCCGGCTTCGGATATCAGCCTGGAGAATAGCTGTCCTCCTGGATCTTTCTGTTGTTCTCAATAAACCCTCACATAAGGCCAAGATTGCTTCCTTCCACGTCCTTTTCCATTCATTACTCGTTAATCACAGTGCAATTCACTCTACGCTGAATTTCAGGCCCTAACAGAATCGCTAAATAAGCCTCAAATAGCAAATGGTGAGGTAAGGTTTCCGTCAACACAACAAACGTGATCATACAATCAGTCACTATAAGACTGAGTTCTTATCTTCCCACCGCTACACGTTTCGGTACTCATGGGACCCTCATCAGGCAGTATTATGAACAAAAGACTAAAGTTATTTGAGTTCCCAAATATGGATCCATGTTTAGTGCAACTCATTCATACAGAATTACGAGTAAGTCTACTTTAGAATACAGGAAATTACAATATTAACCTACATAATAATAATACATACAAAGTGTTGTATTACAATTGTAATAAAGATATACTAAAATATTAACGTGTTAAAAATGTGATGTTTTTTGAAGGCGAACGTCTGTTGGTGAGATGTTATATTACAAAATAAGGCCTTTGGAATGAAACTGAAAGTTATACAACTAAAATCTAATATATTAAAGTGATTAGAATATAGGATATTGGTGGGAAAGACAGAAGGAAGGAGACCACTGGGAAGACCAAGGCGTAGGTGGGTGGACAATATTAAAATGGATCTTAGAGAGAGAGGATGGGATGGTATGAATTGGATTGATCTAGTTCAGGATAGGGACCAGTGGAGGGCTCTTGTGAACACGGTAATGAACATTCGGATTCCATAAAATGCTGTGAAATTCTTGAGTAGCTGCAGATTTGGCTTCTCCTCAAGACGGGCTCAGCTCCATAAGTAAGTAAGTAAGTAAGTAAGAATAATTGCTAAGAGTATGGGATATGATGTTAAAATATTCTCATGTGTTCATAGTTTTCGTGTTGTGTGAGTAACTGTAGGAAGCCAACCCACTTTGGTGAGCGTCTCTCAAGGTGGAACTGTTACACCAGAGATTACGCGG
>NW_019730245.1:0-1109 GCF_002891405.2 Cryptotermes secundus | reverse complement strand
ATTCACTCTTAATCTGTATGACATACTAACCCATATATACACATTAATTTATGAATACCCTTCAGATACAGGTAAAGTTGTTCCTGTGCTTAGCTAATTAAGCACTATGTCGTGAAGACGTATGGGGGAGTGGATGTATAGAGCAATGTTTTTTTACCTCGGCACTAGTTCGAGATGAGTGATCAGCTTCACGCCCCGGCCGCTTTATCCACCGGTACCCATTGGATAGGAGGCTAACCGAGCCCCAGAGCCGGTCTGCACGATATGGAATAGTAACAATTCTTGCCCCACCGGGACTCGAACTCCGACCCTTTTGTCGTTCAGCCCGTAGCTACATCGCTATATCGACTGCACTATTTCGGTACAACATTCATATGCGGATAGACACAAATTATCGAGGCTATCCAAACGGTATCACGTGATTTTTCGGTGTTTCATAGGTTGAAAGGCATGCTGAAGTAGGCCAAGATTTCTCTGACCTCCAATTTCAACGACATAATTTTTTAACAAAAACAGTCGAGTAAATATTAAAATCTTGACAAGAGAATGCGGAACTTTTACGTCGCCTTTATCAAAACACGACACCGGAGCTTATCAATCGAGGTCACAGTCTCGCAACATTATCTCTACAATACGTTTCGATATTACAGCTTCATCTTCTCGATTTTCAATGCGGTCGCTTTGTACAAAAGTTCACGCCACCAAATCCATGGGCGTATTTCATGGCTTTCTTGTTCAGCCCTCCAAAACAGCCTTCATTCTGCTACTGTCACGGCTAATGCTGAAATGTCATTCCCCATTTCATCCAAGTAATTCTTTACTCCTGAAACACAGTTTAGAAGGCAATTATTCTATTTCATAACTGTCAGATTCACACATATATATATTGATTTACGGCCTCGACTTCGCTCATTGCTCTTAATTAGGTGCGAAAGAGTCGTAATGGAGAGCCGGCAAGTGGTGCTATGTTTGCAGTGCAGTCATGCAGTTTTATCAATGTCCGACTCCTCCGAGGCTGACTTATATCAGTATTACAGCCATACAGTATATGTCGTGGGTGAGGCCGCCGTTTAGTAGAATGGTTTTAATTCTTAACAATCTATTAGAAT
>NW_019730244.1:0-1131 GCF_002891405.2 Cryptotermes secundus | reverse complement strand
TGTAATTTCTTCTAAGCTACTTTTATATACAGTGCACAACTGGAATATGGGCTCCGACAGTCAAAAGAACATAAGCAGCGGATATTCTCCGCAGAATATTAAATAACGACATTAGACACACAATGGAAACAGAAGCGTAAAACAAAATCATGGCACATTATTTGGACTTCATCCATTATAGGATTTAAGACATAAGATTCTAAAAATTATGCTTCAGACATCCCATCGCCTCTTTGAAGAGGCAGAGGAAGCCAGTGTCTGAAACAATGGAACTTCCAGAACTGCATACTTCAAACTAGATAATATATGAAGACCAACGAATGTCGCAAAATAACAGTATGTTAGTGTCATTAAATATTGGAAAGGTATCATAAAGAACGTAGTTTAAAATATGGACACTAGGAATTGGGGTTCGATATTTCAACCAACAAGTTTAGGATTGCGTTCTTCTTTTATTTAGTTACACGTTTTCAGCACCATAGGTTATACTCAGGGGCGGCCCGTGTATAGGCACTGTGGAACTGCAGCAACCCCAATTTCCACTTGATATTATCGATAACATTTATATAATGAGTCCTTTTTTATTTTATTCTTTCTTTATACTTGTACAATACAATATATAATCCTTAAGCTTAATGTCAGTAGCTAAATCTTTGTATGGAACTGTGAGTTTCACAGTTCCAGCGGCGAGGTGTTCGTTGACTGTGCGCATGCGCACATAGGAAGCTACACGCGTGGCTACAAGGGAGAGGGATCACTGCAGGAACGACAGTGCCGACCGGTGCCGACCCTGGCGTGCTGGTGGAAGGTAGTTTTTTTTTACTCCGCGTGTGTTGTGCTTAAAAAATATGAGTTAATTGTAGAATTAGATTATTATCCTGCTTCCAGCTAGTCTATTCGATTCATTTTTTTTTCGGTTCTTTTATTTAACAGAAAACTTTAACCATGGCCTTGCATCCCCGAGAAATAAGTTCTGTGACTGTAAGTGAACTTCAACAGCTTAAGTTTTCACAACTGTCTCTCCATGAGAGAGCTGCAGTTAAGACAAGAGGGTCGTTTAACACCTGATATTCTAATATCTCAGCAAGGCATAAGCAAGAACAAGAAATATAGTCGTAGCTTTAATTCTGA
>NW_019730243.1:0-654 GCF_002891405.2 Cryptotermes secundus | reverse complement strand
TCCAGCTATGCGTTACTAGATTGCCAAGTTTGAGTTTCTAGCTTGTCAGTTTTCGTTACTAGCTTGCTAGATTTGCTTGCTTGCTTGCTTGCTTCCTTTGCGTTGATTGCTTGCAAGCTTTGTTGCTAGCTTGCTAGCTTCCCGTTGCTAGCTTGTTGGCTTTTCGTTGCTAGCTTGCTAGCTTTGCGTTCCTACCTTGCTAGCTTTACCTTTCTAGCTTGTTAGCTTTGAGTTTCTAGCTTGCTAGATTGCTAGATTTGCGTTACTAATTTGCCAAGCTCTGTATTGCTATCTTGCTAGCTTTGCGTTGCTGGCTTGCTAGCTTTGCGTTTCTAGCTTGTTTGCTTTGCTTTGCTTTGCTAGCTTGTCAACTTTGCTTTGCTAGCTTTCAAGTTTGCGTTGCTAGCTTGCTAACTTTCGGTTGCTTCCTTGGTTTGCGTTTCTTTTTTGCTAGCTTTAGTTTCAAGCTTGCTGGCTTTGCGTTGATAGTTTAATAGTTTTGGTTTGCTAGCTTGCTAGCATTGCGGTGATAGCTTGCTAGCTTTGCTTTGCTAATTTGCTAGCTTGGAATTTCTAGCTTGCTAGCTTTAATTTTCTAGCTTGCCAGTGTGCTGGATTTGCGTTTGCAAACTTGCTAGCTTTGCGTTGCTATCT
>NW_019730242.1:3774-16108 GCF_002891405.2 Cryptotermes secundus | reverse complement strand
CCGACCACTCACCTCCTTGTTCTGAGGTTCAGAATGACTGTAGCTTTACGTTCACTTCCCTATACGTCCTCGTGGCGTAGTGTATAATGAATTAAGCACGGGACAACTTTGCCTCCATTATCTCACCTTAACACCAAAAGCCGAACGTTAAGATTGAGTGGGTGACACATGTTTCGTGTTTAGGGGATCTAGAGTTCAGGTCTCTGCCTGGAGGCCGACACTGACTGAAGGGAAACCGTGGTCTTCTTCAGCCCTTCCAACAAATACCGGAATAATACCCCAAATTAGGCCGTGTTAGTGCTTTAATATCATTTCCTATTCGTTTAACAGTAATTCTATCATTAAAATCTATATACTCAGAGCGTCATTAAATAAAACTCTGATAAACATACAATACTAAGAGAAGACTTCCTAGGAAGCTTTTGTTGCGTTGTTTTATGCGTTACCTGTCACCTGTCTTCGCGGTTGGAAGCAGCAAATGTTCTGTACATATTTACCCAAATTCAGCATGTAACTCATATTTTACTTGTGTAGCGAGTTTAGGAATTACGGGGTCTGGCGTCTAGATCTGTTCTCGAATATTGCAGAACCGGTCACGACACCTGTGTACTGGCCAGAGTTAACGTGAAATATAACGGCGGTTTGTGACCCCTTGACTGAAGAAACGGGCCAGGGCTTATTATTCCACGCATTGTATTTACAAGTGGAGAGCTGTTGTTATTGGCCCAGCGAATACAGGTTTTTCATGCTGCAACTTCGCGAACGTCCCTTCTTTCACTTCCACGACTCATGCCAGCGCCCCATGTGTTTCGAATGCAACTAAAGTGAGCGAAATTCTCAGAAATGATAATGCATAAAGAGGCGCAGACAAATTTATCTGTTTCGGTCGCTTTCTTTCAGTTTTGTAGGCTAAGTAACGACAATGTGGGGGCACGCGGTAGCGTAATTGGTTGAAGCACAATGCTACAAACCGACTGACTACTGGCTGGACAACCGAGGGGTCGGAGTTCGAGTTCCGGTGGGTTATAGAATTTTCACTTCTACTTGTCGTTCACCCAGCCTCCTATCCAATGAGTACCAGGGGCTCTTTCTCCGGGGGTAAAGCGGCCGGGTCGTGAAGCTGACCTCTCCCAACCAGTGCCGAGGTCAAGAAGACGTGGGTCTATACATCCACTCCCCTGTACGCCTTGATGGCATAATGCTTTCTTAGTTAAGGGCAGGGACAAATTCACCTTTACCTCAATCCTTCCGTCGCACTATGGCCCTGGAGTCGACCTAGCCTCTAACAGAGATGAGTACTAGGAGTTTTCATGCGGGTAACGATGGCCGGCGCGTAAGGCTGACAGCCTCACCACCATTTGTGAGCCGATTGTCTCACAACCCTATGAGTCTCCACAGCCTGTTACAGGGAAACGACAGTGTGTTTTCTTCAACTTTACGGGTTAGGCCTTTTGTCCTGTTCCAGTTCAGAATAAACTTCTGAACTATGAATCTTACTGAAATTTGTTTGGACTCACCGGATGGGGGATCAGCCAATTGGACCCTGTCTACACAGGGCAACACAGTCAAAGAAAAAATTGTGAATATACATTCAGCCGCCAGGTAGGTCCCGACTGACGGTTTCGGGGCTCCATACACTCAGGGTGGATGTTGATGTATCAGCCCCAGAAATTATTTGGCGTCGAATGAGATGACAGGTTGTTAATATCTGAGAAATCGGAAACCTCAAAGAGACGACAGTCGTGACCTGTTTGAGACTGCTGTTCCAGTACTAACATGGAAATAACAAGTTAAAGCGCGAAATATCTTGGTCGGAATAGACCTAATTTTCACTCGTTATTTCTCGAATGCAAGTTACTCTGTGTTAACCCGCCGAGTCCTATATAGATTTGCGCGCGCACACACACACGTACACAGCTTGCTTAGCTGTAAACTGCCCATGTTACTCTTCGTTTGCGCTTTCCAGTTACGTCTATTTTTTTTTGTAAATTGCAGTATGCCTGTAGTTCATAAAATTAAACACATTGACGTCCCATTGTCTCGCAATAAGTTACAGAAGCTACAGTCAGAATGACAGCATTAAAACGACTAATACAGGATGGCGCACGAAATGATCCAGTATTTGATTTCTTAATTAATTATTCAAACAAACAATGAACGATGTTTTGTAACTTGGTAACATAGTAGCTCATGGAGATTAGTTCTTACTCTTCCCGAACGCGCTAGTGTAGCGCTGTTCCTGCTCATGCGCCAGTTTACAGAAGATGGCTGACAAAGGAAGACTGTCTGTAGAACAACGCGTAAAAACAGTTCTGTTCTTTACTGAAACAAGAAGTGTTTTGGTCACACAGAGGCCTGTTTTCAAACGCGATGGGCGCCTTTATTCAAAACAATTCATAACCCTGATAACCTATTTAATAAA
The DNA here is from genome assembly GCF_002891405.2 of Cryptotermes secundus. Classification (NCBI taxonomy): domain Eukaryota; kingdom Metazoa; phylum Arthropoda; class Insecta; order Blattodea; family Kalotermitidae; genus Cryptotermes; species Cryptotermes secundus. Next base: position 13,686 of record NW_019730242.1, on the reverse strand, counting down.
GATTGTACAGTGTTGGAGAGGAAACGTCGCAGGCCTTCATTTGCGTGTTCTGCTGAGAATATTGACGCTGTCAGAGAGGCGCTGCAAAGAAGCCCCAGTAAATCAACAAGGAAGGCTGCAGCGCAACTAGGGATATCCAGACGATCGGTGCAGCAAATATTGAGAAGTTATTTGAAAAATGACAGTGTTGCCGAACTTACAGTTCAAAACAAACATCAAGGATTGGCTCAAAATAATGAGGTATCGCTCAACGATATTTGGTTTTCTGATGAGGCACACTTCCACTTGGATGGTGTGGTTAAAAAACAAAACGTGCGATTTACGGCTTCAGAGAATCCACGTGTGATTCATGAGAAGGTGCATCGTGCACGGAGAATTACGGCGTGGGTCGCCATCTCAAGTTATGGACTTTTAGGGCCAATTTTATTTGAGGAGACAGTTGCCAATATTTTTGTGCCTCGCCTTCTTGCTACACGTTTGCCCTTACAACTCAGTGATTCACGCAGGATGGAGCCAGGCCGCACACAGTGAATACTGTTTTGCACTTTCTGCATGACGCCTTCGACTCGCGTGTTATCTGAAACGGCTTTCCTGATCGTTTCACATGTGGACAGAACTGGCCCCCGAATAGTCCTGATTTAAACTCATGTGACTAATTTCTTTGGGGATTCCTTAAGGAAAAGATTTTTCCGAAAAAGCCGCAAGCCGTAATGGAATTGAGAGTACTAATCATTCAGGCCCCCAACGAGATAACTGAGGGTATGTGCCGTCGAGTACTCAAAAATATCACAATTCGTGTTGAAGAAGTTGCCAGACGTAATGGTGGTCATTTTAAACACTTAATTCATAGAGGACAAATTTCCATGCAGTGGCCTTTCTTTTTGTATGCTAGTTTCTAGTACTGTAATCGAAATAAAGATTTTATTAATTGATCAAATACTGGATCGTTTCGTGCGGAACCCTGTGGTGTTCTATGTGTATCGAGTATGATACATTGTGAAGGAAAATTTTAAATATCAGGTTTGCAGTAACTTGACAGAAAAAGAGCAGCAAAGACTGACGAGATGACTGCACAAGACAGAACAAGGTTTTAGTTCACTTTATGGACTATTATTAAATTACAGAAAGAGAGAAAAGAATTGAAGGCAATTCCAAGGGACACTAAGGCTAAACTAAGAGGGTCGTACAGACAGAGAAAGAAGAAGATACCAGACTTGAGTTGATTTCTCCGCGGCGGTGAATATTAATATTGAGGTCTTCTTGGTTAACGCACCGTGTAATCCATATGTGGTTACCAACGGTTTCGGAGGAATATACTCCTCTTACCTTCACGGTAGAAGAAAGTGACAATATTTGTATTGTTAAATTAGTAAAAGAAGTAAAGCTTCCTTGTAACAGGCTATGGAAGCCTATAGAGTTGTGAGACAATCGGCTCACAGGTGGAGGTGAGGTTGTCAGCCTTACATGTCGGCCGCTTTTTACCCCAAGGAAGATTCCTGATACTCATTTCTGTTAAAGGCTGAGTCGACCCCAGGGCCATAGTGCGGCTGAAAGGATTAGGTCATTTGAAAAATCCAGTGATCTCATCGGGAATCGAACCCGCGACCTTCCTCCCTGTAGCATGGTCTGTCAACCAACTACGCTACCGCGTGTCCCGTTAAATTAGTGGAGCCCAACTTGAATTCAGAACTTTACATTGCGGGCACGTGCGGCGCGTCAGTTTGTTAGTGGTTTTTGTGTGGACAGCGGAGTTCAGATTGAAACTGCGGGGCCAGAACGAAATATCATACTAGCAATTTTAAATCCATCATAGTTGTATCTTTTGTGACACGGGCAGCAGGAAGTAATTCTCCTCTTCGGCCAGGGATTATTAGCAGTCTGGGGTGACTATATTTAGAGTGTGTAATAGAGTTAGTTTCCCCCTCTTGAAATCTTACTGTTCGTTGGGGCGGGAGCGATAATCCTCGAATGTTAATACTGCAGCTGCCCTCTTGAGCTTCTGGAAGTGAGGACCCTCCTTACACGTATGCTGCAAGTACAAATCCGGCTTAAAAACGCGTAGTCTCGTACCGTCCGAGCTTAATATACTTCCATTTTTATAGCATGACACTGACAACAGCAACAGTAAATGCGAATTATACACATGTTCAAAGCTTTTGTACAATTTTTTTAAAAGTGGCTTTCACCTGCACAATTCTCAATCGTTTTTGGCGCGGTTGCATTGGGAAGGTGCGAAAAATCTGTTAGCTTCATTATGTGTGTCTGCCCATCTGTCCGCAGGTAACAGCAGACAGTCGCGGAATGGATTTTCGTTAAATTTAATAAGCTTGTTTTTGGCTTTGCTAAAAGTTGTTAGATTAAGATTTTGGTTAAAATTGGTTAAGAATACCAAAGACATACATGAAGACCTACGCGTGGTTCTGGATTAAGCTCGAAAGTAACTCGCAAGTAATATACAAAGTTACTTATCGGAGCGATGTTCCGCACGTAGGGTCTACAGAAAAATGGGGTCCACGCTTAATGCCCTGTGCAGTATTTGCGTAGGTACTGCAATTTGCAATTTGTGCTGTGACATCTCACGTCGAGAAGCGTGAGACTGTTTTGGTCAAAATTTATAATGGGGTCCTTGCTAATATTTTTCAAATGACCTCAGATTTTATGACGATGACGCAGTAGAAGTGATATGTTACAGAAGAGCCCAAGTGTGCATTTGGAGGAGAAGATGATGCTATGCTTTTCCATCCTTGTGTTTGTCTGTTAATCTCCTCCTCTCTTTAGACGACGTCGAAAGTTAGCATTCTAGAACTGATATTTTAGATAGGTACTAATAGTAGCGTCACATGTTTGAGACCATAACCACTTCCTGACACCAAAATGTCACGTGTAGGGTGGTACACGTGACGAGATTGACGGGTTCTAGTTCGGATGATTGGATTTATTAACACTTTGGTTACGGTCTCTCTTAATCGCGTTTAATTACAGCGCTCCTTCCTCCCTGTAGCATTATAATTCACTGTTATACACACACACACACACACACACACACTAGTCTTAGCCTGGTAAGGCAAATAAACACATGAACTAGCACTTCAAATCACTCCAAATATTACACATGATGTATGTCTTCTATTCACACACAAAGTCTTCACACGAAGAACTTCCCGTGGTTATCTTACACCAGAACTCTTTCGCTGTCATTTAAACACCGAAATCTGTTCTATCTCTAACTCTTGTTATTATAGCCTCCGCAGCGACCACATAGAAAACGCCGTACTTCTATTGTTGCCTTGCGTGTATTCAGTCACTAGGTGTTTAACGGTCAGTTACCTAGCAACGCTCTGGCAATGAGCGTTACCATAGAATGAACGCGCTGGAAGTCTGCAAAGGCGTACGTTTCCTAACCTATTTTAATATTGATGATTTGAGAAATTTGTTCGCGTGGGCCTTTGGTCACCCCTGTTACCAGTTCGGTATCCTGGATTACCGTAAGACACTTTACCTGACTGTGCAGGCTGTTCACTTCTCGGGGATTTCAGGCCACGTGAAAGAATGCTATTGCTATAACGTGCACATTCCACGTCTTACATAGGGCTCATCTTTCTGCAGATTGTCTTTCAAGGCTTGAAAGCTCTCACCTTTAAGGACCTATTTATACGAATTTGCAAACGGCTTAGTAAACATGGCAACAAAATAACATTTTGACAGATTCAGTGGAGTACTCTTATGAACACTATAATGGACTTTCGGATTCCATAGGAGATGAGTTATCACGAATAACCGATTGACTGTAGTCCCTCAAGAATAATTTTCCTTCGGAGATTGAAAGAGTTCAGATTGTGGTCTGGATTATGACTTGGCGTAGATTGAGGTCCGCCTCTGTGCTCTGGTGGTCAGATTTCCTGGCTACAGATTCAGAGATCTGGGTACGATTCCCGGTGCTACCAGATTTTCTGAGAAATAGTGGGTCTGGAACGGGGTCCACTCAGCCTCCTGATAATAATTGAGCTATTTCAAGGAAATAGCAGCTCCGGTCTAGAAAACAGTGGGGTTCCGTTGCGCTGACCACACGACACCCTCTATCCGTTAAAATTGGCACTAACTCTCCTACAAGCGGTGGTCGCTCGGTCGGTATAGTTCTCTTGCGGACTACATGCCACGAAGTTTTTGTTTTATAGTTTGATGTATACTGGCGCTTCTGATGAGCCAGCTGCCTCCACCGTCAATGTTATCCAGTTAGTCATAGGGTGCGGTATTCAGTCCAATATTAGGAAGGACTTTCGAGATAGTAGAACTTCAATACACAACTGTATTGTATAGAACGTGTTTATGTTGCAAGTAACAAAGGTTCATTCTTGGATAGTATTTTATTAACGTACTTATGTATAGTATTGTTTTTGTTGTGTGTGATGAATGAGAACTAAAGAAGTATTTGGGCGTAACAGTCGTCACTTGTTCCTTCACAGTTTGTCTGTTGTAAGACGTTTAACGTATGTAAGGTATGTGGGTCACTTGGTGGTGTTAATTTGAAATGGAATGTTCAAGTAGACGAATGTTGTCCTTCTTATGATCACCAATAGCCCTGACATATTTCGCATCCCTCTTATCGACTTGTGTACCTTCATTTAACTAAAGAAATAATTAGCAAATTCCGTGGGTTAGAGTTCTTGAGAAGCGAACAGTTGCTTAGCTAGTCCAGAAACTCTGCATTTTGTGGAGAATGAAGGTTTATTACGGCCTTCATAAGATCTCGCCATTGGTCCCCACTCCGATCTATTTCACAACTTTCAAACCGCTTTCTTTAAGATTCATTTTAATATTGTTCTTCCATTTGTACTCTCAGGTATTTCAAGTGACTCTCTGCTTCAGATTTTCCAATAAAAATTCTGTGCGCATCTTTCTTCTCTCTTATGTTTAATTTATGGCTTATGTGACGATGTTTTCCATAGCTCAGAATACGCCTGTGCAGTGTCGAATGGTAGGATGATTGGTGGATAGTGAATTTGGGAGGATGTGGAGGGGTGCGGTCGCGGTGTAATTTTTGGTACTGCTCTGGAATTTGCTCGGGGCCTTGTTCTCAACCCTCGGGATATGTTCTTCCATTACTGTGAGAGTTTCACTTTTCCGCCCCATAAAAGCAACATACATAATTATTGCTATGTATAGTTTACTGTTTACGTTTTTAGGTAGAGTGGAACACTGCCGAACTGAATGATAGCAAGAATTTCCCGACTTAAGTATAATTACCCTAAGTAGGGGCGATAGAGTGGAACACTGCCGAACTGAATGATAGCGAGAATTTCCCGACTTAAGTATAATTACCCTAAGCAGGGGCGATGTTCTTAAAATATTTGTTGGCTTTACTTTGCGTCGTTTCCATGGAAACAAATGCAAGAATGTCAGTTAAATACGATTGAACCGGAAGATGGCCGAAGTAAACACCAGTGTTTCAATAGGCGTTATGGTGTCGACCTTTGCCGAAAAATGTACTTCAAAACTTCTACTGTTCTTCATTCAGTATGCATTCCTTCCAGGAAGCTTCATGTTCGTGAATTGCATTTTCAGCAAAACTGTGACCAACTGTATCCTCTCCCACTTAGACTATAGGTATAAGAATTCACTGGTTGAATATTATTTGTGTCGACGGCAGCCGGGGATGACAATTGATAAATTTTCCTGTTGAATTTTCGTCACGCATTCCACCAGTATGAGTAATTTTCTCTGCATATGTTTCTAGATCAGCATCCTTTGCTGGCGACAAATAAAGTTTCTGTTCTTTTATTGTGATATTTATTTTTTCGCCCAATAAATTAACATCATCGGCACAGAACATAAGCAGGTGTGTCCATTCAATTTAGTCTGTCCTAGTTTTCTTCGATGTATCTCTTTATAGAAGTTGTCCTTTTGTATCATCACTTTAATCCTCTTAGTATTATAGAACGACATCCTGTCACTAACAACCTCTGCTCTCTGAACCGCTGATATGATTCTCTTATGTACAAAAAATAATCATTTTCATCCCCCTTTCCTCAGATAATTGTATAATTGTCTTCTTGTTCAGTGCTACCCTCGTCCATCTGACCTGCACATTCACAAAATCAAAGTTAACCTGCACTTTGCTAATTCTCATGCTACCGTTTTCACTCAACGCCTCCTGCAGAGCCTCTTGATATTCCAAGTTGTATCATTTCCATTTTCCTTTGCTTCCGTGGTGGTAAAGAATCCGACCAAATCCGAGGTCTTGTGTAACATTTCGTAACACGCTGATTTGTTGCGGTGGGGAGATGTCCGCACCCCACCCCCTTCCGCCCCACCTTTATGACCTCTAAGGACACGCTTGTCAAGAATTTTAAAGTTCTCTTCATCATAAATAAGATATCTTTCATGATTTGTTTATTCCGTCTTGCAGTGCATACACTTATCTATCTTCTTCTCTCACTCTCACTACATGTTTCGGCATAAAAATGCCATCTTCAGGTGCTACTCAATTCACGTCAAACTAGTACATTGTATGCCTTGTCTTCACTTTAAAATAACTAAAATATATGTCCATCATATATATTGACAAATGTCAATCGTAAAAATATTAAAACTGTTCAGGGTTCCCGATCGCTACGTCGTATCTTATTACGCCAGTCCTGTTCATCCTACTCTGTTGGAGCTCTTCTTCCCTATCGTGTATATTGTGTTTCTGTTGCGTCTTGTTCTCGCGACTGCGTGCGTCGCACGTAAGTCACATTGCGACTTACGGTCAGTCAGTCAGTAAGTCTTGGTGTCAAGGCCCATCTGGGGCTCATGACCAGATATTAATTATTACCATTTGACAGTTACGGTCTTATTTCTGTGGGGCGCCCTCTCTGACGAGAGGACGGGTCTATCGTATGTGCTGCTGGTCCTTGCCAGCGCAGTCTTTCTCGGGTCCGAGTCCTGCTAACGACCTTCAATGTCCCCCATAAACCTTCGGCACGGACTCCACAGAAAACACCTATTATTGTAGACGTGTTTATAGTTCTGTTGCTTAGCACTGGGCATGGCGCGGACCACACTGAAAACGAGTCACGTGATAGCTATCTCGCCAGTCCATTGGCGTGTTGACTGTTGCCTACCAACGATCTATAATCATTCGTGCGCTTAACCGAGGAGGTGTTAATCGCGCCGTCGCCTAACTACACGTTAATAATATGTACGTACACCTCACTGGACGCAAGAACGTTTCTGTAAGTAAGTACGTTTCTGTTACTTCAGGACGCTTTCATTGTCGAGACAATGCAGCGTCGGATGACAGGATGACTGGTGAATGATAAACTGGACAGGATTTGGAAGGAAACCGTCGTGGTCTAATCAAGGGGCTATCCTAACATTGCCTGGAAAGACGGAGGAAAGCCACGAATAATATTCAAGATAGCTGATATCGGGGCCAAGACATTCCACCAATTGCTCCACAATCACTCTCACCTATCATCTAGGTCTGGTACAATAGGCCAGAAGTGGCCGCAGTACAAGGGATTTAGTCCCATTCCAGTAGCAATAATACCGACCCAGCGACCGCCGCTTGTCGGCGAAGTTAGTGCCAACTTTTGCGGATAGAGGGTGTTGCGTTGTCAGCGCAACGGATCCCCACTGCCGTTAATCTCGGTTTTTTAGAGCGGAGCCACTATTTCCTTGAAATAGCTCCTTAATTATCCTCACGAGGCTGAGTGCACCCCCTTCTAGACTCCCTACTTCTCAGAAAATCTGATAGTGCCGGGAATCGAACCCGGGAAACCGAATATAAATGTAGAGCGCTCAGTGTAGACCAACCCGTTCGGTGAAAAGCGTTGTTAAATACCAGCAACACGAAACAGAATGGCTCAGCGGTAACTCTCTAGACACGTGTTCGGGAGGTGCCCGGTTAGTATGCAGGTTGGAGAGCCAGCTAGCTCGACTTTTTTCTCAGTCCCTCCAGGAAAATGGCGAGTTAGGAATTAGTCCACGACCGCTTCCTTCCAAATGATCTCCAGTTCACCGTATATCTGCTATTCTACCATGCGACGCTGCCGTAAAATAACAGAATAAAAAGCAAGAAAGCAAAATACCGACCACTACAGACAACAGAAGGGAACGTAACGCCGCAGTCGAGGGTGCAGCTCTCCTGCCGCGGATTCGGGAAGTGCCTGGTCCAGTTATCCACTCGGAGAAGGCGAATCGTGACTGAGGTTTTGCCAGGAGACTACGTGAAATAAGGGAACGACCGCATGCTTCAACGTCTTTCCCATTTCATTAATCATTAATCATCGTAACACCCGACGTTGTTTAGTCAGGTTACTGACAGCATCGTTAAACAGGAAACAAGTCAAAGGAAGAGAAAGAAAGAACACGAAGAAAAGATTTCATTGTAACTAAAAAAAAATGAGTTAGGCTCTGTGTTATGGACAGCTCAGTCGGTGTAGCGACGGGCTATCGGCTGGACGGCCGGCGTTAGAGACCCTGCAGAAGCAATATTTTTCTCTTCTCCACAGCGCCCAGACCGGCTCTGGAGCCCAACCAGTCTCCTATCCAGTAGTATCTTGGCGCTTTCCCTGGGGGTAAAGCGGACGGAGAATGAAGCTGACACCTCCATTTATGCCGAGGTCAAGAATTATGGAGCTATATCTCCACTCGCGAATATGTCTTCACGACATAGTGCTTAATTAATTAAACACCGGGAAACTTTACCTTTAAATAATAAATCCGAAATATAGCAGGCTATAATTGTTAGACCGAATTCAATTTTTTTCTATACAGTGGAGGTGTACCAAAGCGTAGGTATCAGTGTAATACGGCCGGAAGTGTTCTTCTTGCTGTATACACTCAGGCGGGGTCCACTCAGCCTCGTGAGGATAATTGAGGAGCTATTTCAAGGAAATAGCGGCTCCGGTCTAGAAAACCGAGATTAACGGCCGTGGGGATGCATTGCGCTGACCACGCGACACCCTCTATCCTCTAAAGTTGGCACTAACTTCGCCGACAAGCGGCGGTCTTTCAGTCGGTATAGTTCGCTTGCGGGGACTGCAGGCCACGGAGTTTTTTTTTATATTCACTGAGGTCGCATCCCGTCACGTATCGTCAGAGAACGGCAGACAAAAATTCAGCGCTAATTTCAATCAACTAATGATTTCGTTGTTATTTTATTTGTCCGCCATCGAAAGCATTCTTTTGATTCTCCCATATATACCATTCCGACGTGAGGCATTGGTTGAATTGTTGTTGCTGGTAATTTATTTGTGATTGGCTCATTGAGTGGGTCGCCCACCGCACGTGATGATCAGCTGGTATCTGCAATCTGTGTCTACGGATCATTACTGTAGATACCTGCTGGCAATTCGGACGAACGTAGTAATTTAATGCAATTTAGAGAATGTTCAAACAAACAGTTCTGAGAAGAACTTCGACCATTCTTCTTTAATAATATTTAGATGTTAAGTTCCTACCTCATGGAAGTCACACTGCGTCCCTATTACAAAGACCAACCAGTTCATCCTCTTCGGAGAATAATCTCTCTTTATTTTGAGAATCATGCAGAACATATGAATAAAATTTTATCATCAAAATAACGAGTTTTTAAGTGTTGAAGCATTTGATACATTTGTAACCGTTGTATGTTAAGCGTCGAATGTTGCAATATCTACAGAGAGACTGACCTAACTTTCAGTTATACAACTAAGTAACTATGAAGAAAGCAGTCTTCTGGGATTTGGCACCGTGTATATGTGGTGTTAACCGACGTTTCGGAGGAACGTATCGCCTCCATCTTCAGGGTAGAAGGAAAAAAATAAGAAATCCGCAAGCGAAGAGACCGTGAGGTTCCTGAAGATGGAGGCGATACGTTCCTCCGAAACGTCGGTTAACACCACATATACACGGTGCCAAATCCCAGAAGACTGCTTTCTTCATAGT
>NW_019730242.1:1772-3373 GCF_002891405.2 Cryptotermes secundus | reverse complement strand
AATCCCGGGTCTGATCGAGTGGGATTTGTGGTGATCCAAGTGGCGCTGGGGCAGGTTTTCTCCGAGTACTTCGGTTTCCCCTGCCAATCTTCATTCCACCAATTGCTCCGCAATCACCCTCACCTATCATCTGGGGTTGGTACAATAGGCCAGAAGTGGCTGCAGTATAACTTACTCCCACCCCACTAGCAATAAAAGAAAGGGGTGTCTTAGAAGAGGGTAGTGAGGAGAAGTTAGGAAGTGACAGAAAGCTATACAAAATGAAAGGTTCATAATTTGTACTTTTTACTATTAGTATGATGAAATGAAGGAAAATGAGATGAGCCGGGTATATAGCAGGCATGGGGGGGGGTAAAATGTGCATATAAAATCTTGGTCGCAAATCCTGATGGGAAAATACCCCTTGAAAGAACAAGGCATAGATGGGGGTATAATATTATGATAGACATTAAAGAAAGGATGTGGGCTGGGTCAATCTGGCGTCGGATAGACTCCTGTGCACACATTAAGAAATCTTCAGGCTCCGTAAAATGCGTGAAGTATCTTGATTAGCTAAGAGACTTTTAGCTTCTGAAGAAGAACTGCGTTCCGTGTAGTTATCTGCTGAATTCACCACGAGATATTGCATTTCCTTCCCATAGCAAGTACGAGTAATCCTGTGTTGATTTCAACAGATGCGTGTGTTGTAATGTTAAATTGCTGGTCACCTGAACACTATTAAGCCTGTATCCAAATATGGTTACCACAGAATCAGTATCCCTTTCTCTCATAGGAACTTCGGTTGCGGAATCATTTCGGCTGTTGCTCCGTGAGCTACTGTTGACAGAGTACCAAACTAATTGTATTTATATAGGCGCGTGTAGCGTATGGTTTATTTAACGATAGCCATCTCGTAACTCGCACTGTATGAAGTCGAAGTTTTGGGAATGTTCAAGGAGTCGTTATTTGGAAAGGATACGGAAGGAAACGGTCGTAGTCTAATTTGTGGTACTCTCTTAGCATGTGCGGGGGGGGGTCTTCATGTTGAGAATACGTGATATGTCTCTAATAGGAAAGAATGCTTGCTTGACCGCTGCGTTACGCGCAACTCTGAATAGGCAAAACGTATTCATTGTTAAAGACTTTTTTCAAGCTAATATGCCGACGGCATAGATTATACATGTCTCATTATTAAAAGCCATTCACTACAGGTCGAGGGGCACGCGGTAGCATAGTTGGTTGAGGCACTATGCTACAAGCCGGAAGGCCGCGGGTTCAAGTCCCGATGAGCTCATTAGATTTTATTTTCAATTGACGTAATCCTTCCGGCCCTAGGGTCGACTCAGCCTCTAACAGAAATGAGTACCAGGTATTAATTAAATAATTTTCCTGGCGAGTAAAGCGCGGCCAGCGCGTAAGGCTGACAACCTTACCGCCATCTTTGAGCCGATTGTCTAGATAATGTGAGACCCTCAACGTCTCACAACCCTATGGACCTTCACCGCCTGTTACAAGGATAGTTTTACTTTAACACTACAGGTTGGTTTCTGGTCATCAGGATGGGTGAGGAAGTTCGTATCCCGAGGGCTTTCCTTGAAAATTTACAACTCTTCTAGTTTCCG
>NW_019730242.1:0-586 GCF_002891405.2 Cryptotermes secundus | reverse complement strand
AGGACAAGAGATCATTGAAGGTCGCAGGGCAAGGGCTGGATTTTATGGCCCACCCCTAACACATACTACTACTACTACTACTACTACTACTACTACTACTACTACTACTACTACTACTACTACTGCTACCACCACCACACGATGCGCCAGCAAGACATGCTTCAGTCAGTGGATTTTGCGGTAGTTGGCCGAAGACCCTGCCTTTATAACAAAGGCTCTGTTCACGGAAAACCGCACATCACTATGACTAGGGTCACGAATATTCACAAAGAACATGTATGGTCAGATGAAAGTCCTCATGCCATTCGATCTCATCAGTAACAGTAGCGATTTTCCGTCAACATGTGGGCTGGAACCTTAGCTGACTGCACCATAGGCCCTCGGATTTTATGGGCGCGAGTTGAAGGCCGCAATTACATTAATTCGTCTCGAAATTCTCTCAGTTTATTTGAAGACCGGGTGTGTGCCACCACAGTTGATAGTAGAGAAGCGAAACTGTGGCGTTGAAGTCGACATCTTGCAAGTGAAATGAAGAAAAGCCCAGAATCTTCGAGAGCTTGCGAGTTCCCTGAGTTATTTGGCCGCG
>NW_019730241.1:0-6556 GCF_002891405.2 Cryptotermes secundus | reverse complement strand
CAAGGAAAAGAGCCTTCCTCCCTCACTGACAGGGGACAAGAAACTGTCAACTANTTTGATGGTTGATGGTACAGGGATGTGAAGCTAACTTTTACCATGTCATGTGTAGCTGTTCAAATGTTGGTACAGCATTGCAGGAGTACCTGGATACCTTCGATTCAGAGTTCATGTGTAGTTGTTCAAATGTTGGTACGGCATTGCAGGAGTACCTGGATACTTTCGATTCAGAGTTCATGTGTAGTTGTTCAGATGTTGGTACGGCATTGCTGGAGTACCTGGATACTTTCCCTTCAGAGTTACTGTATCAAGGAAAAGAGCCTTCCTCCCTCACTGACAGGGGACAAGAAACTATCAACTATACTCTATGTTCTACAGGATTGGTGAGTGAGGTGTATGGATGGAGGGTGTCACTGGAGTCATTATTATTGGATCAGAGACACATCCATTTTAGTCATGTAGAAAAACAAGAGCAAATGGTGAACTATAGGGATCTGCAGACTACCCGATTGTTAAACTTCTTAAATTTAACTACAGGAAGAAGATTTTGGGGATCCTACCACCGAATGACATTTCATAGTCACTGCTCATGGCAAGACTGCATGTGAAGACCTACGGACAACCATAAAGGGACAAGCCTGCAGGAACACTACACGGACCAAATAATGATTCCAAGATAACTCTTCATATAGCAACAAACCAACACACTAAACATGAACTTTGGGTCTGTTACTGAACTAAAGTCATGGGAGAAGAACTCTTTATTTATAAGACATTCAACAGCTACAACAATACATGACAGTAATTGAGAACTCAGTGGAAGTAACACTCAGCTCTTTCCATCCTCATGGTTTGTCACCATTCTATTCTCAACCGCCAAACATGCTGAGCATTCTTTTTGTGAAGTTCTAAAGAAAGCAGATCCAAGAAGATCCACTGGATGAATATATAATTTAACACATGCTGAAACACAGTTAACCACTGAGAAGTTAAGCAACAACAAAAACCGGCAAGTAGCATGTTTACATGTACAAATGACTTATAGTATTACCACCAGGTTTTTGTCAGTAAATTATTGTATTGTAGACCTTACTAAGATAAACACATGGTAAATATCCTACAATTTCAACATAAGCATCTTCATGATTTTATTACCAAGATCATATTTTCCCATAGCTGTCCAAAGATCACATATTCCTGTATATCGTGCTACAAGTTTTTGAACCCTTTCTTCATTTCCAGGTAAATCAAATGTTATATCAGTTGACATTGAAACCAAACTACTCTGTCTGAATTTTAGTTATACATCTGTCACAAAAGCATCTGATTACCTTGATTACAAGCCCCGAATGAGCTCTGTAGCTTGTACAAAACAGAAGTTATTATAATTTCTCATCCAAGCAACATCCCAAAAAATGCAGTCTTCTTTAGAATTTTCATTCCCCTTGCTCCACATAATCTGCAAGACACTGGGTGATACAATTTTGGAAGACAATCAATTTCTATGGCATCTATAAATTCATCTATTTTCACTGAAACTGAAGCAAACTGAGTTAAATACAGCACTTTTCCATAGTGAGTTGCGATGAAATGACTCATATGTAAATTAAATGAACAAAAATGGTTACAAACTGTGTAAAAATAAGTTATCCCTGTATCCAGCCGCAAAGGCCCACGGGGTTGTGAGATGTTGAGGCTCCCACATTTTCTATACAATCAGCTCACAGATGGCAGTAAGGTTGTCAGGCTTATGCGCAGATGCCCTTTACCCCCAAAGAAGATTCCTGGTACTATTTCTGTTAAAAGCTGAGTTCACCCCAGAGCCATACTGCGGCTGGACAGATTAGGTAAATTAAAGACATCAACTACAGCGGGACTCGAACCTGTGACCTTCCAGCTTGCAGCATATTCTGCAGTGTTCATGATTTGGCATCACACGGACACAATGAGACAGACCAGTTCCCAGTTAGAGTACCTTACTGGATTTGCTTTCCTACAAGGCTCAACTGAATGCTGTTTCAGAAAATTTGCAGAAACTGGGTTACAGCAGTTGTCCAGGCTACAAGATGGACAATCAAGGAGTCAGGTTTCAATTCCCAGCACAGGTATGAGATTTTTCTTTTCTCCATAATACCCAGACCAGTTCCATGGGGCAACAAGCCTCCAAAAAACATAGATATCTGGGGTGTTTCTCCAGGAATGGAGCAGCAGGAGCCCGAAGTTGAACACTCCTCTATCTAGTGAAAAGGCTGAGAATGGGGGAGCTATACTGTCACTTACCCATACATCTTCATGGACGGATGTTTAATTAATTAAGTCCAGATGTAACTTTACCTGAACAATGCTACAGTAACAAAACAAAAAAGAACAAAAAGCATACACAAACTTTTGGACTACATGCACCAATATCCCAGAGCTCAGGAGGGCACCTACTTTTGCTAAGAAGAGTAATGTTTTCAGTCCCCAGTAACAGGAGGACAACGGGCCTTGAATATGAGGGGTGAGCCATATAAACTGGCCCTTGCACTGCAATGGGCATTTACTTAAAATGTTGTCAACACAAGACTATAGGTGCAAACAATAAAGGGGGGGGGGCTATTATACGACATAAAACATAAACTCTACGCATATGAACATCTAAATAAGAACACAAAATTTCCTTCCTTTCCCTAAATATAACACTGGGGGAGTGGAACTAAATTTTACTCCCTCCTGGACCCTAGCTGCTGGTAGGGACAGCAAATGGTCAACAGGCTGGAAAACTGAGAAGTCATGGTTCGATTCCGTTTGGATAAGGTCTATTTTTCCATACCACCCAGACCTGCCCTCGTGACCATGAAACCATTTATAAAACGAGCACGGGGAGCTGATTACTCACCATCATGTCTTACATCATGTCTTAATGGCAAAGTGATTAATTACATCCTGGGATAACTTAACTATCACCTGGTCCCACATGCTCTATGTCCCGGGCAGCCACAGAAATACTTCCTCTGTCCCACCTAGCTTTCGTCCAAAAGCTTACACACACTTCTCACCACCCACAAGCCCCACAAGATTATTCTATATGGCCTGTCCATATATTAGCTTTCTTCCACTAACGATTTCAATAATAAAAAACACACTATATACAACTGAACCCTCACTGTAACGTATAATATTGTCCTTAACAGAGTGTAAAATGAAATTAACTGGAGCTCGTATCAAAATACTTGGTTTCTTCCATGTAAATCCACGGAACTAGACGTTAAAATTCTTTTCCGTCACCAGCAAAGGAGGAAACTTACCATTCTTTCTTTCACATCAAAACCGGTCCCACAGTACCACAGACGTACCACAAACAACGGACGAACACGAAGAACAGTGCATTCAGATGTAACGAAGCAGCGAGCTTAGCCTGTACATGCCTCATACCCTCGGAGTTCATATCTCACACCATTAAGAAACACCTGTATCGGTCTCTTTCGTCTCGGGGGTTACAACTCAGGTCGGTCATGGCGGTCATGGCGGCCATGTTGCCAGCCAATAGCATGGGAGTTTCACGGGGCTGGTTGGTAGCGCTTGGAAGTTGTTCCTGTGTTAGCAGTAGTATATTTTTGTTCTCGTAATTTTAAACAAGTTAAGTTATATCTGTTAAAGCGGCCTCCGTAGTCTAGAGGTAACGTTCCCACCTCATGACTCGTGGTACGCGGGTTCAAATACCCGGCGGAGATCGTCGGAAAAATTCAGGGAACAAGTCCTCCGGGAGGGACTTTACGGCACGTAAAAGAACCTCATATCCCCAAAGGGGATCACCGAGCCAAATTCCAGGACGTTTCCCGCTCAACAATAGTCTCTAAGGCCTCTGATAGATGGGGGAAGCATTATAGATACCGCTAAGCAAGTGGCCGAACTCGCTTGCTCGGCGGGACTGATGGTACGCACCATTTATCGGTAGGGTATAGAGACTGGTAGAATATCATAGAGGGAAGTACAATAGATCAAACTGGTCGCGGTGCATGGGGAAACCCACCCTCTCTAAATAACTAACTATATCTGTTAAGCTTTAATTTGCCCTACCGTGCAGAATTATTATCAATCGTATGTTTATCAGATCTAAATACACTTCCTGGATTAACCAAAATGCACATTGTTGCATCGACTCTTTCAATTTGTATGCCTCGTTGAATACAAAATGACATTATTTTAGTTTAGTGTTGCGATGAATTAATTGTTTCTTCTTTAATATAATCCTTTCTTTTATTATATTAACGTCATCAGAGGGTTAATATAGCAACGCTGTAGGTTATGTATCAAGTATTACATGTTGCTGAAGCTCCTCATTATGCAGTTTTATTTAATTCTTCATTTGTCCTGAAATTCTCCTCAGTATGCTCTTCCCTTGATGTTTGAGGCCAATTTTCACACCCATACAAAACTACTCGGAAAATTATAGTCTTGTATATTTTAAGTTTTATTGTATTTACAGCATATGAGAAGACAAGAGGATTGTGGTTTACGTGTTCTACACGCAGCCATAATATGCAGTTTTATAGCTTACCAGCTCTATTTTTCCTCTCATAAAGAAACCGACATTGGTGGGGAATAAAAATGTGCCACTGCAAGTGAAGGCACTATAGAAATTTAAATGATTCAGCTTTCCATTTGAAATGTATAGTTTTTTTTGACAAACCCTAAGGTAGACCACACACGGCATGCGTTGAGACATGTAATGATGACGCAAAGAAAGGAGCACATGTGAAACGAATTAGATTATGAAAACTGCCACACACTGGTCTGAGTCATGATGCTGATGTCATCTTCATGCTGACGAATCACAAATGAAGCAAGATTGCATCTTTTGTCTCATGTCTTAATGCGGTTGGTGTGTGACCACCCTAAAAGGTACAGAACTATAAGGCTTATTTTGGACTTTATCCATCGTCTGGTATATATAAGACAAAAAACCACAACATTTCAGAGACTGGATCTGTCTCCATCCTCAGGTGAGTGGGGCAGAATAGACGTACTCAGTTGGGCCCATTAGAAAGCGCTAGTCTCAATCCACCTGAGGACGGAGACAGATCCAGTCTCCGAAACGTTGTGGTTTTTTGTCTTTTATATACCAGGCGATGGATAGAGTCCAAAATAACCCTTATAGTTCTGTACAGCATACACCATAGTCAGAATCCTTTCAAGTCTAGCCCTAAAAGCTATTTGACCCACGAACTTCATTATGTCTAGAGTGCAGGCTTATATTTTTCAAGACAAGCAAAACTTACTGAAAATATAGGGGAAGAGTTTGGTCAGGTTATATATAACTGTTCTAAGTGCCTGGAACTTGGAAACAAATTACAACATACGCTCTCTGAGTTAAAATCATTGCAATTAGTAAATAAACTCTTGTTTAAGGAGTTAGAAGAGATTTCCACTAAATTTGAGATTATGACTGGTAAAACGCTGAATGAGAAATCGGACAAATCACAAAATGATTGGAGTAATACTGAATTTAAAACATATAGAAATACTAGAAGGAACAGTGAACTAAAAGGATCAGATACACCATACCTTCCTCTCGCTACAAATAAATACGATATTCTATCAAATATGATAGACCATACAACAAGGGAAGAAGATGCCTCATCCAGCCTCAAGGGAACCTCCTCTGAACCAAAGTTGGAAGAAACAAATCTTGTTACGTGTGATAAAGAACCAATCCTAATTTCTGGTAACAATACAAAAGAGAAACAAATACCTGTAATAGTAAATGGTGAAATAGTAACTAACAAATATGACAATTTAATACCAGTTCCAAGTTTCATTCATAATAGCTTAAACAAAATAAATAACCCCAATTATAAGGAATTGAAGAATGAAGGGAAAGAAAATAATAATAATCATAATATTGTAGCGTGACATACCAAAACACGCTAATACTAGGTGATAGTCATTCAAAGGGAATTGCAACTAAGATTGATGATTACCTAGGAAATAAATTTCAGGTTCATGGTATAGTGAAGCCAGGTGCAGGTATTGCTGACATAATAACCCAATCTCGTAGAAAGTATAAGAACCTAACAAAAAAGGACGTAATTGTGATACAGGATGAATCAAATGATATATATAGTAATAATTCGGAAGCTGCATTAATGCAGATCATGAAGTTCTGTAAGAATTTAAATAATACTAACATAATAGTGACGATAGTGACAGACATTCCATTGTGAACAAGGGAATTCAGGTCTTTAATCGAAAACTGAGGAAGGTTACCGAACAACTTAAACATGTAACAATATTAGAGCCTAGATTAAACAGAGAAATGTTCACACAACATGGGCTACATCTAAATAGGTTGAGAAAGTATTTAATAGCCAAACAAATAGCAAGGGAAATCTACGGACTAACAGAGGAAAAAACTATCAATGTAATTAGCCTGAAATGGAAACTAGAGACAAGGGTGAACTTAGAAACAATAAATACTTCATACACAGGTTATGATAATATCGAAGAACAACAAAATCATCCTACTAGTAGCAATGAAACATATAATGAGCATAAGGTTACACTAACACGAAGATAC
>NW_019730240.1:275-446 GCF_002891405.2 Cryptotermes secundus | reverse complement strand
TTTCCTAATGGGCTTATTTGCACTTGTATAATCTATCAAATTTTCATTCAACTGATCGATATATTTAGCCGTAGACTTGAAGTAAGATAAGGATGGTTTACAGTCAGTAAGATAGTAACATTCCTGTGTTTCTAACTTGTTACAATACTCTATCACTCTTCTCTGAAAGTT
>NW_019730240.1:0-156 GCF_002891405.2 Cryptotermes secundus | reverse complement strand
TTGATAACCATACTAAATCATTCTTTTGAAAACATGTTCCTTTTGTCTTTTCATTTTTACTCTGTTCTGACTTAGCTTTAACTAATTTTGATCTCGAAATTTGACTTCTTATATTTGTCGTTTAATCATACTGACAACATCGTCGTAATTATATGT
>NW_019730239.1:0-1027 GCF_002891405.2 Cryptotermes secundus | reverse complement strand
TATATAGCTTGCTAGCTTTTCTTTGCTAGCTTGCAAAATTTTCTTTCATAGCTTATAATTTTTGCGTTGCAAGTTTGGTAGCTTAGCCTTTCTAGCTTGCTAGCTTTGCGATCCCAGCTTGCTAGTTTAACGTTGCTAGCTTGGTAGCTTTAGGTTGCTAGCTTGATTGTTTTGCGATCTAGCTAGCCAGCTTTGCGTTGCTAGCATTCAACCTTTGCGTTGCAAGCTTGTTTATTGCTAGATATGCGTTGGTAGCTTGCCAGATTTTCGTTGCACTCTTGCAAATTTGCGTTGCTATTTTCCCAGCTTTGCGTTTCTTGCTTGCTAGATTTGCGTGGCGAGCTTGCTATACTTGCGTTGCTACCTTCTAGCTTTCCATTGCTAGCTTGCTAGTTTTAAGTGGCTAGCTTGCCAGTTTTGCGTTGCTAGCTTGTTAGATTTGCGTTGCTAGCTTCCTAGATTGCGTTGCTAGCTTGCAGCTTTGCGTTGCTAGCTTGCCAATTTTGCGTTGCTAGCTTGCCAGTTTGCGTTGCCAGCATGCTATCTTTGTGTTGCTATCTTGTTAAATTTGCGTGGCAAAGTTGCTAGGTTTGCGTTGATACCTTGCTAGCTTGTCGTTGCTAGCTTGCTAAATTGCTATATTTTCATTGCTTACTTGCTATTTTCTTTGCTATCTTGCTGGCTTTGCGTATTTAGCTTGCTTGCTTTTCATTGCTAGCATGCTAGCTTTGCGTTGCTAGCTTACTAGCTTTGCGATGCTAATTTGGTAGCTTTGCGTTACTAGGTTGATAGCTTTGCGTTCCTAGCTTCTAATTTTTCGTTGCTAGCTTGGTAGCTTTGCGTTGCTAGCTTGCTAGTTTTGCGATCCTACTTGGTAGCAAGTTTTTGCTAGCATGCTAGCTTTACGTTGCTAGCTTACTAGCATTGCGATGCTAAATCCGTTGCTTTGCATTGCTAGCTTGCTAGCTTTGCGTTGCTAGCTTTGTGTGCGTTGCTAGCTTGCAGCTTTGCGTTGCTAGCTTGCCAG
>NW_019730238.1:327-614 GCF_002891405.2 Cryptotermes secundus | reverse complement strand
GAAGCACTTGAACTACAAGGAAGTTTTGACGCTTCTTCTGGTTGGCTAACACGTTTCAAGCAGCGTCATGGAATATGAGAAATTAGTATTCAAGGTGAGAAATTGTCAGGGGACTTGTCATCATCAGTTCAATTTTGCACCAATTTTGATAGTTTCGTGAAAAGTGAAAATCTGCTGCCAGAACAAATCTATAATGCTGATGAAATGGGTCTTTATTGGAAACGCTTGCCAACCAGAACTTTAGCATTTCAAAATGAAAGACAGGCTCCAGGTCACAAATCCAGTAA
>NW_019730238.1:0-129 GCF_002891405.2 Cryptotermes secundus | reverse complement strand
TGACCATCTAAAATCCCAAGGCCTACCTGAGAAAGCTGTGCTCCTCATTGACAATGAGCCCTCATATCCTAACGAAAGTCTCCCGAGGTCAGATGATGGAAATATTTTCCTCCTAATGTTACCACACTT
>NW_019730237.1:0-858 GCF_002891405.2 Cryptotermes secundus | reverse complement strand
CAGGATATTTCAAACATTCTCTGGTCAGTGCAGAACAGACTGAAGGTTCGGCCTACTGTGGCACAGTCGCAGCACAGCAAAGAAGCGAAACATCCAGTGCCCAACGCACCCAGGGATCCCTGTTATTCTAACATGTGATTCAATTACACAGCCGAGGATTACGTGGGGTGAATTAGATTGAGTTTGGTTGTTAAGTAAAGCTTACGAGGCAACCGAAGTCTCCTCAACTGCGACCGAGTTCCCCATTCTAACATGAGAAATGATTGTCAGAAGTCAGGAAAGCCTGTTTCTCTGCGCTAAATACGTACGTTAGAAATGTACGCAGAGCCTTAAGAATTCTGGTCCATTCGCTCTCTTCTGCCAGATTCCAATTTGTGAAGACTAACTTGTAAGGATGTTTGAGAACAGGGCGCTGAGGAGAATATTTGATCCAATGAGAGATGAAATGACAGGGAGCCGAAGAAAACTGCACAATGATGAATTTCATAATCTGTACATCTTCCCAAATATTATTAGAGTGATTGTGTTCCGTGTAGACCCCTTGCTAAGCAGTGATACTGTAAACAGCAGCCGTTGCTAGGTAATGTACACAACATACACATAACAATAGAGGAATGGCGTTTTCTGCATGGTCCGTGCTGAGATGTTATACGGAAAGGACAAAATCAGTTGTGGGATAAACCAGTGTGGAGGCGGGATCGAATACCTCCACCGTGACTCTGCGAGTCGTAGGAGGCGAGGTAAAGGGAAGTCTCAAATCTGAGACAGTAAAATATGGTCAGGAGTCCCAGGGTACTCTCGGACCCGAGAAAAACTGAGCTGGTAAGGGCCAGCAGCATATACAAAAGACAGACTCGT
>NW_019730236.1:0-1302 GCF_002891405.2 Cryptotermes secundus | reverse complement strand
CTTTGATGACGTTATAACCAAGTTCTACTGTATATATATATATGAGAATATAACAAAAAAATTGTAAAAGTGAGATTTGTCATTGTTATTACGAAAATTCAGGCTGCCATTGCAACGAATTTTTGAGCATTGACACATAACACGAACGTAAGTTATACTGTATGTCGCGAACGAGCGCGCAGTCTTTTGTTTCTTAGTATCGTGTCTATTCTGTATTGATAACGTTTTGATGTCAGCATGTGATCTGCATTACAGTATACAAAAAGAGACGGTGCCTAACACTTGATTTAATGTTATATAAAAATACTTTTCTTCCTCAAATTTTATTTGTGGAGTTCGTTTTATCACAACATTAACAGACTTATCTCTGTAACGAAGATGCTTGCCTCCTCTTAGTCTTGAAGATATTTACCGTCGTTTCGGAGGAATATCGGTAGACATATTTCATTCTACATGGCATTCCATCGTACAATACTGCAGTGTTCATGATCACCGCCGGTCAGAACCTCAGGCTCGTGCCCTGCTTTCTTGAACGTAAGAATTGTTTTTTTATGATTATTTATAAGAATGTTTTTGAAACACTTGTATTTAGTTCTATCTTATAAATGTGGCATTCTTTGTGACATAGTAAAGCGTTTTATTTCATAATTAGATTATAAATGAACACTTCAGTTTTACTGGCACATTCCACTTAGTAGACCTACATTTTTTTATGGTAGCCGATTAGGTCTGAGTTTTTCAGCCGTCACATTTGCCTCTTATAAAAAAGTGTAGACTTTTGTATTTCTTTATTATTTATGCACATATTTATTGAAGCCGCCTGCTTCACAAGTGACGCACGTCAAATTTAACCCGCTCTCAAAATGAGTGACAAAACTAGAAATATTTCTGCTGTTTTGAACCTAAATAAGTTACCATTTTTACGATAATTGTTTTTAAATAACGTGAAATATTCCATTTCATTGAATTTCAAATTGAGAACTCTCAGTATTACATAGGTGTACTTGAAGTTTATTTAAAATAAAAAAGGTAAAGCTACCTCTGTAATAATTAAAGTTATTCCTGTAACAGGCCTTGGTGGCCTGTCGAGGCTCACACATTTTCTCGACAATTGTCTCACAGATGCGCCAGCAGCCCATACCCTCAGGAAGATTCCTGGTACTCATTTCTCTTAGAGGCTGAGTTGGCCCCAGGGTCATAATACGGAAGGTTTAGATCAATTGAAAAAAAAACAATGACCTGATTGGAAATCTAACCCGCGACCTTCAAATTTGTAGTATAGTGCCTCAACCAACTACGCTA
>NW_019730235.1:0-513 GCF_002891405.2 Cryptotermes secundus | reverse complement strand
GAGATATTGCGACATATGATTTTTATGGCTTCAAGACATTAATCTTTTTAGAGTGTCATATATGTAAATTCACAAGTTCCTTTGCCTTATGTATACGTGTTTAGTTTCTATGGTTACGTTTACATTTTCGTTTCCATCTTTTGTCCCTCAAAGAAAATTATTTATATGTGAACTCATCAGTTGCTGCCCGTAAAAAGTAGAGGGGTAAAAGTAAAGAACTAAGCTCTCGGAACAACTAATCGCATTATTTCCTTTGATATGACACGGGCCGCATAGAAAATGAGGCGTGCAAAAATCCTACTGTGACGTATCCGTTGACGTGGGAACCTGTTTACCGAGCCAAAGCCTAGCAACAAGGGAATATGCAAACAGAAAGGTGAGTTCACAAGCCTACTTTCCTATTTTAGCCTATTGCTAGGTAACCGCCCCCATCAACAATAGGCAAACTGTTAGAGTCGAGTTTTCTACTTTGTCCGTCCAAAGGAATATAACCAGGGCTCCACAGCATTTGAT
>NW_019730234.1:0-545 GCF_002891405.2 Cryptotermes secundus | reverse complement strand
ATCCGGACATAAACGGCAGTTGGTAATATTATAAAGCATCTGCCAGTAATTTTCATAAGTTTTATCCTGTTTGTATGGATTTCACAGAGTTTCAAAGCATATGTCCGTCACACAAAGTAATAAAATCAATAAATTACTTCATTAATATGTACTCGAATACCAGTTCCTGTTTTGTAAAAGCAGCAGCATGTGGGTGATCGAATAGAATAGTACAAAAAATATGATCGTCTGCATTACTTCAAAGGGCGTTGAACCCGTCAACAGTTCTACAATTTTGAAATTATCCAGCAACACATACCTCTACTGAGCTATTGAAGATAGACCTATTCTCTGTAATTTTTGTGTTATTGATAGTCTATCTGATGATGATAAGATCTAAAAGTTTGTGATGATGGTAAATTATTACAATTAATATGTTGTTGGACATTAGCCATCATCTTGTCTGTTCTTAAAAAAACCGTCCTGTTTCTTTTAAAAAACATAACGTTTCCAGAACTGAACTCCGGAGATAGGGGCTAGCTCTGTCTATTGGACCCAACTGAGTA
>NW_019730233.1:0-476 GCF_002891405.2 Cryptotermes secundus | reverse complement strand
TTCAAACCAGGTTGAAGAAAATTATAAGATTCCAAAAGTGCAGACGTAGATGGGATTTGGAAAAGTTATATGCTCACAGACAAAGCGTGCACGAGACCCTAGAAGAGAAACTCACTGCAATTGAAAGTGAAAGCGGAAATGCTGAAGTGCAGTGCAACAATATAAAAGAATGCATGCTAGATACTATTAGCGAATTGGTTGATAAAGTTGAGGATAGCAAGAAAACCATGGGTTACACAGGAGATGATGAGTAAAATGGAGGAGCGAAGGAAATGGAAGAATGTAAACAATGAAGAAGGCAGGAGGAAATACAGGAGACTGAGGAATGAATTGAAAAGAGCCACGGACAGGGTCAAAATGGAATATCTTGAGAAGATATGTAATGAGATTATACAATTTCAAAGGACAGGACGTTATGATTTAATGTACAAGAAGACAAAAGAACTAGGATGGAAAGAGAACCATGGGATTCAAAA
>NW_019730232.1:0-487 GCF_002891405.2 Cryptotermes secundus | reverse complement strand
TCTGGCGAGCTGAAAGGAAACCGCTCGAGACGAGCTTCGTCTTAAATGGGGAGCGGATGTAACGAACGAAGAATAGTCGCTGCAAGNAGCCGAAACAACAGGAGACACTGCAAGAACAGCTACGGGACGGAAAAGGAACGGGGGTGCACCGTTAGGCTATTCGGGACGACCAGCTTTAAGGAGGGAGCAGTGTAACATGTTGCGCGACTGAGAACCCCCACCCACCAGCAGTGACGCGGCGGGTAAGTCATCGCTCTCCTCCCACCTCCTCCCCTCGGTAACGTAGCGCTCCCCGCCAGCCCTCCGCGGTGACGTAACGCGCACCGCTACGACACCGTAATCAACGTCCTACTGTGAAGTGGCACTCATTACGCCACAGGCAAGCACTGCAGCTATATAAGTGAGCTGCACAGAGCGTTAAAACGAGTTCTACAGTAGCAGACGCCTGACACAGTTGTACTAGTGAGTTGTACTGTGATATCCGCCG
>NW_019730231.1:0-871 GCF_002891405.2 Cryptotermes secundus | reverse complement strand
TTCCTGATTTTGATTGTATTTCTTCGACGGTCTGAGCATATAGCAATTTCCAAAATATGCAGAGTGTGTTTGCGATTGTCCATTTAAACAGTTCCATTTCTTTTACCTGCCATTGAAGAGAAATAANTAAGGGCTTCCAACTCCGTTCTTAATGCCTCCACCTGAGCCTGAAGGACTTCCAGTCCTCTCTGAGCCATTGTCAGTGCTCAACTAAACAATAACCGTTATGACCACGCCCTTTCCCAACTCAAATTTGGTATCCACAAGTTTCTCCTTAATACACTAAACGTCCCTGGGTGGCGAGAGTCACCTACATGTACTCTTCTCACCTGTCGGCGTAAGTCCCGCAATTCGGGCAGAATTACAGTTTATCCCGCAGCTGCCACCAGTTTTGTCGTGCCGCAGGGGGTCGTGGCCTATTCTCCCCCTCGGGGCACCAGTAGGTATCTCTCTCCAACCCCGGGACTCACAAAGGGGAAGGTAGTGCAGGGGTCACATTTATACCATTTCACAATAATACATCACTGAAGCAAAAATGTGTATATTATAAATAGGTTAATTATGATCAAAAGCAAATACAATAGTGCCTTGCGGCTGTAGCGTGTTCTCTCCTTCTCCTTCTCCTCTGCACAAACAAATAATACTAGCCAAGCAAAATAAGCATGGTACTTAACCTATCTAAATGAAGTTCCTATATAATGGAACGTGTCGAGCGATCCGGAGTACTAACAGGCTCCGGCCGTCTCGTTCTTACCCTCTCCTCTACTGTCCCTAATGTTCCTTAAGCCTAGCCTAATCTAATACAGAATGGTAACTTCAGCTGTGACCTGTCAGTTCTTTCGGGTGACCAACCATCGGCAAGTACTCACGT
>NW_019730230.1:0-669 GCF_002891405.2 Cryptotermes secundus | reverse complement strand
GTTTGGCTTTTGCCAGAAAATGGCCACTACTTCTGCATGTGTGAAGTGGTATTGGGCACACCACACTGTGTAGAAGCAGGAGTGCATAGGTACGTAAAATGTATACAGAAGTATGCAGTCTACACAACAATATTCTATATTTTAAGCAAGGAGACACTATCATATCAACATTTGGTTTTATTGATGCTACATGTTTTGACCCTTCTAATGGGTCACCATTGGGTGTACAATGATACCAGACTCAGTTGGTGAAATGCATTTAACAATTTGCAACTAATTCTTCAATAAGGATCCATATTGTGCACTTGAGTGTTTGTAATTTCATAAACTGAAACTTTCAGTTAAAATTTCAAAATACTCAAACAATAGAATTTAAAAATTATCGACTAAAGATCAAATCATAAAAATTACAATTGTACTAAAATGGAAATTAAATATTTTTTTATATCTCTTTGAAACATTGTGAACGCTATGCGTTGACATTACTTTCTGGTAGCAGAAGCAAATATAGTGTGGGGTGCCCACGTATGAGGATCTTCTCACATGAGTTAGATCTTGTGGTCTTGACCTTACTATATTGTCTTGTGGAACTTATAGTCGTTATTCTGTGTGTCAGCCAAAATGTTGTTTATTCAGAGTGATCTCTAACAGTTTTTTAATTATTATAAG
>NW_019730229.1:0-472 GCF_002891405.2 Cryptotermes secundus | reverse complement strand
TATAAACACATAAGAAAACATTACATACATAAGATAGTAATACGATACAGAGAACACCTGTACAGTGCTGGAAACAAGAAGTAGCCGCTGCAGCACTATAGACGTAGGGCGAGTAACCCTGACAATTTTAAATTTTAAAATTTAGAGACAAATTTTAAAGGATTTTAAAGTTAGAACTGAAGATTTTATAAGTGCTAATTAAGGGAAATCAAAATTGACGTGTGTGGATAGCAAAGATAATGTATAGACCACACAGATGTCAGCGACGTAGATTTTGGTAATGACGAAGAGAACAATCAGGAAGACCTGTCTTTGTAAGTGTTAAATTTTAAACTAAGTGCAGTGTAACAGCTACGGGAATGTATACACCTGATGATGGCCGTTTGCAGCCGAAACATGTAGTGTAGAGGAGAGCAAGATCAAAGACATAATATATTGTTTGCACTTAGGGCGGAGTTTATATCATATACTG
>NW_019730228.1:0-1947 GCF_002891405.2 Cryptotermes secundus | reverse complement strand
AAGCTGGCAAGCTAGCAACGCAAAGCTGGAAAGCTAGAAACACAGGCAGGCAAGCTAGAATCGCACAGCTGGAAAGATAGAAACGCAAGACTGGCAAGCTAGCAATGCAAAGCTAGCAAGGTAGCAACACAAAGGTAGCAAGCTAGCAACGGATAGCTAGCAAGCCAGCAACGCAAAGCTAGCAAGCTAGAAAGCATAAATAGCAAGTTAGCAACGCAAACCTAGCAAGCTAGAACGCAAAGCTAGCAAGCTAACAACGAAAAGCTACCAAGCTACCAACGCAAATCTACCAAGCTACCAACGCAATTCTAGCAAGCTAGCAACGCAATACTAGCCAGATTGCAAATCACACCTAGCTAGTTAGAAACGCAATTCAACAACATAGCAAGCTAGCAACTCAAAGCTTGCAAGCTATCAACGTCAGGCTAGCAAGGTAGCAACACAATGTTAGAAAGCTAGCAAGCTAGCAACGAATGTTAGCAAGCTAGCAAAGGAAAGCTAGGAAGTTAGCAATGTAAAGATAGCAAGCTAGCATCCCAAATCTAGCAAGCTAGCAACGCAAAGCTGGCAAGCTAGAAACGCATACGCGGTAAGCTAGCAACGCAAGACTGGCAAGCTAGCAATGCAAAGTTTGCAAATGAGAAATGCAAACAAGCAAGCAAGCAACGAATGATTGCAAGAAATAAAAGCTAACAAGCAAGTAAGCAGAGCAATGCTAGCAATTTAGCAACTGAAAGCTAACAAAGTAGTAACGCATAGCTAGCAAGCTAGCCACGAAATTCTAGCAAGCTAGCAACGCAAAGCTGGAAAATTAGCAAAGCAAAGCTAGCAAGCTATCAACGCATATCTATCAAGCTAGCAGGGTAGCAACGGAAACGGGCATCCAGCAACGCAAAGCTGGAAAACTAGCAACGCAAAACTGGCAAGCTAGAAACGAAAAGCTGGCAAGCTAGCAACACAAAGCTGGCAAGCTAGCAACGCATATCTAACAAGCTAGCAAGCTAGAAATGCAAAGCTGTCTATCTAGCAACGCCAAGCTAGCAAGGTAGCAACGGAAATCAAGCAAGTTAGCAAACGCAAAGCTAGCACACTAGCAACCCAAGGCTACCAAGCTAGCAACGCAAAGCTAGCAAACTAGCAAAGCAAAGATAGCAAGATAGAAATGCAAAGCAGGCAAGCTAGCAAAGCAAAACTGGCAAGGTAGCTATGCATACCTCGCAAGATAGCAAATCAAAGCTGGCAATCTATCAATGCAAATGAGGCAAGCTAGCAACCGAATGCTGGCAAGCTAACAACGCATATATAGCAAGCTAGCAACGGAATCCTACCTAGCTAGCAACGCAAAGCTAGCAAGGTAGAAACGCAAAGATAGCAAGCTAGCAACGCAAAGCTAGCAAGGTAACAACGCAAAGATAGCAAGCTATCAACGCAATGATAGCAACATAGCAAATAAAGCTAGAAAGCAAGAAAGGCAAAGCAAGCAAGCAAAACAAAGCTAGAATGCTAGCAACGCTAACTAGCAAGCTAGCAACGAAATTTGCAAGCAATAAACGCAAAGAAAGCAAGCAACGCAAAACTATCAAAGTAGCAAGATAAAGCTACCAAGATAGCAACGCAAAGATAGCAAGTAGCAACGCAAAACCGGCAAGCTTGTCACGCAAATCTAGCAAGCAGGGAAAGCATACTGGCAAGCTTGCAACGCAAACCTGGCAATCTTGCAACGCAAAGCTGGCAAGCTAGCACAGCAAAGTTAGCAAGCTAGCAACGCATAGCTAGAAATTTAGCAACGCAAATCTAACAAGCTAGCAACGCATATCTTTCAAGCTAGCAAGATAGCTACGGAAAGCTAACAAGCTTGCAACGATAAGCTGGCAAACTAGCAAAGCATAGCTGGCAAGCTAGCAAAGCAAAGCTGGCAGGCTTGCAACGCAAACGGGCAAGCTAGCA
>NW_019730227.1:0-482 GCF_002891405.2 Cryptotermes secundus | reverse complement strand
TAGCGTCATTTCTTTCTACCGTATGATCTCTCTTTGTCTCTGTTTCTTCCTCCACAGCTGTGGCGTTCCGCTGACTTGGCGTTTCTGTTCATTTCTTTCATAGATCTTCTATTGTGCGTACGAGTAGCCTCTCTCCCAGCTAAAGGCAAATAGAAAGTTCAGCAGTTTTACTTCACAGTTAATCTGTCTCCCGTAGTGCGTCTACGAGTTACGCTTGCTTCCAACTAGCAAGCACGCTGAACCCAGTTGAGCTGTTTCCCTGGCTACGCTTCCTCTGCGTACCGGTTTCCTATCGAGTCCCTATCTGAGGCGACTCTTCACACAGTCCCCTGGACCGTTTATCCCCTCGCCTATTCCTTCAGGCGGAATATCGTGCCACCCTCCGTGGCGTCTCATAGGCCTGCTTTTCGACGTCCCTCACGTAAGCAGCCTCTCTTGTTGCTCACAGCTCGACCAGCTGTTCCGTGACGTAGAACTGCTTC
>NW_019730226.1:0-412 GCF_002891405.2 Cryptotermes secundus | reverse complement strand
GGTTTCTTATTATTGTCTAAACGAAGCAAGTTTCCTTATTTTGCATTTTGTCTGCGTGTGTGTATCTGCTTTGAACCTTTGTCTTTCCCGCATTTACTTAAGAATTGGCCTTTGGACTGCTGAGTAAGCACGTAAATATATAAAGGTTTACATTACATTATCAACCTATTTGCCCTAGTATCATACCACAACGTTCCAACTTCCGGCGGGTAAAATGTCATAAAATGATCTAGGAATCAATAAAAACTAGAATAGGCTTTGAATATAACGTCGTGTTGTGTTGTGTACATATAATTCTTACATTACCATAAACACAACTGTCTAATATTGATAGTGTTTTACTCTTACGCACTACATATTTCAACTTTATTTCTGAGTCATCTTCAAGTGATATACACACTTGAACATCAGT
>NW_019730225.1:0-708 GCF_002891405.2 Cryptotermes secundus | reverse complement strand
CAATGTTTCCACAAGTTTCCGTACTGTCCCCAACATAGTATACGTATGGTACCCTCCAAACACCTCACCTGTATCGAGCGTATCGAGGTTTCTTTGTTGCTTGCACCGATATGCGACACCCCATAGAAGGTTATGTTTTCAGAGAGCTACAGCGAGGTCTCAGTGCTATTGAGACGTGATGTGATCGCTGGAACATGAAAATCAGTGACGATGACACTTAGGTCGTCCGACGCACATCTCTAGTGAATGAACGGAATATCCCCTTCATCAGTCTACATTACCTCGCCTTAGTCTTCGATAAGAGGATTACATGGAGACTAGGAATAGAAGTGATTGAAGCTAGTGCCTTGAGAATATTTATCAGAAGCTGCTATATATAGAGAAATGCGCTTTTAATCGCCAACATTAAACTAACCCTCAATAAAGGACAAATTACATCAGTAATATCTTATGCTTTCCCCGCCTGGGGCAGCACCTACCTCTTACAATTGCAACTCTACTGAACTTGGTTTCCCCCATCATTGGAAATTTTCCAAGTTGTAAACCGGTCTGCGATTTGCACACGGCTTGCAACCTTTAGTATGGATACGACTATATAACAGAATTGTGCGGGCAACAAGCAAAAGTCATACATAATCATTTGAATGAAATATTCGCAGCACTGGACAAGGCGAAGCCTGATATTGCGGCGATCAAGCTGACCAGAGT
>NW_019730224.1:0-450 GCF_002891405.2 Cryptotermes secundus | reverse complement strand
CCCTATTATTCAGTCCTGAAGATGGAGGTGTTATGTTTCTCCTAACTATTGCTCACCTTCTACTAGATAGCATTCGGTCACATTTATTTACTTATATTAATTNATAGTGTAACAGAACTGTAAGGAAATTGACTAGTCCATTGTAATTATAAATTTTTTGAAAATTCAAAATGACAGTCATCTCTCTTCATACTGCAAGGACATGCAATGCTGCGGTGACTAGGGCCCACTTTACAAGAATAAAATACATATTAATTACCAGTATTAAATATAAAACTTGATAAAGCAATTGAGAGAGGAAGACCACAAAGAGAAGACACATATGTAATTTATCCTACGATGAACTTGCAAGCAATCTCTCTTCAGTGGGTAAAGAAACCATGTGTCTGTGTTCTGTCTGGTAAAATTCTTCATTCCGAATCGAAATATATTGTTGTGAATATTACAGGT
>NW_019730223.1:0-550 GCF_002891405.2 Cryptotermes secundus | reverse complement strand
ACGAAACCTGAGGCGGCAGAGCATCAAGAAGTCCCCGTAGAAGACACCCCGAGAATACCGGTCGGAGAACCAGAGAAAAGGCATAGGGACCAGAAACTGGCCGCGGAGTGCCGCCGCCAGACAGTGAAGGATGCAACACGGGTAATTCATAAACCCCAGAAGGAATTGGCCGTCGGCCACAGAACGACATCNTCGTGTCACGCGACAGTGGCACGACGTTGGAGAAATGACTCCAAGAAGGAAACTCCCAAGGGAACCTTCGGATGCCAGCGTAAAGAATTGGCCGCCAACAACAGAAGGACAACACGCCGGGCGAAGGTGGGACGACCCAAGATAGACATCCTCAGGAACACCACCCAGAAAAAGCGTGGACCCCACGAGAGGTTGGGATTCTCCAGCAAGGGGATGACTTTCCGTGCCAGAGTAGCACGGCACAACAGGACCCCCAGAAAGAACTGGGTCAGGAACAGCATACTGAGGAGAAACACGACAGGATACATGCCCAGGGGGAGACATCAGCCGAAAATGGAATGCAGCAAGCGCGTAAGGA
>NW_019730222.1:0-1259 GCF_002891405.2 Cryptotermes secundus | reverse complement strand
CTCAGTCACATATACAAAATTATATGAATAAACAAAAATGATGTTATTCAGCAGTACGCACAGAACGATTACATCTACATCTAAAATCATTCAAAGGATTCGGTTCCTGTCATATTTTATTTGATATTATAAACAATAAACGCTTATGTTTACTTGTTTACGATAAAATATAGTACAAATATGTATCTAATCATAAAATTTACCTCGATAACATATATTTTGTTAATTTGAAAAGATATTTTATGGCAATAATAAAGCCTGTTATCTCCATCGTGAAACTCATATTCTTAACTTGAGAGCAATAATTCTGTCATTACAAGCAATCTTCTTAACAACGCTCCTCACTACACTTTTATGAACCACTATTGCCACACCTCTTTCAGCCCGTTCACCTCCGGAATAATACACCGTATAATCACCACTTCTTATTTCGCCTTGTCCTTTCCATCGCACTTCACTGACACCTAGAACAGATACTTCATTCTTCTCCATTTCCGTTTTCAAATTCTCTAATTTGACTGCTTGATTCAAGGTCCTTACATTCCATGTTCCAATCTTGTATCCATTATGTTTCTTCTGATCTTCGCACTTTTTCTTGTTGTAACGCCTGCATGACATTTCCTCTAGAAACACTCCCCCCCGGAGATCCGATTGGTGGAGTAGTTTACCTCCGGATTGTTTTGCTTCCAGAGGAAACATCTCGCATACAAGGTATCTCTGTTTTTGGAAAGAGAATATCCAGGAAAAGTGATAATATTGTAGTTTTTTCATTTGCTTTCCACATCGCAGTACAGCAGCCTTTCAAACCACTCTGGCCACGCCTGCTGCTATACGAACTTGAACCATCTCGAGCATCATTTGCTCTTTGCTTCAAGTCGCTACCGATGACGCTGAATCACACTATATACAATAATATTTTGTTCAGACTGTACAAGAGTTTGAACTGCATCACTTCACACAGAGCAACATCACACTTTTTACAATAGAAGACTGTGCTCCTGCTTTTATTTAGCGAAACACACGACATCTTTGTTTCCCTTTCGTTGGCAAGTGTTGTGAATGTTTCATCTCCAGTCAACTCATTTTGGTCCAGGTAACCTTGGCGTCCCCCCAAGAAAAGTCACTGATCATGATATTCACCTTGTGCGATTGAAGAATTTTCTTGGGGGAGGGGGATTTCCAGCAAAATCGAATAAATTATGTTGATTAACAATGCGACACACTCACTTATTAGTAATACTCGCAAAATAGTGATGCAA
>NW_019730221.1:0-442 GCF_002891405.2 Cryptotermes secundus | reverse complement strand
TACTCAGGATGCACAACTCCACAGGAGTCCAAGAAAACGGCCAACGTGACCTTGACATTGCTGCGGACCTGCCGTGCTTTTTTTGGTCTCAGGGATGTTGGGTGTCTCCACTGTGATGACTGCATCTTGGTTTCCGGGTCGTACCCATAAACCCATGACTCATCGCCTGTGATCACTGTGTTTAGAAAGTTGGGGTTACTGTTTGCATTGTCCAGCATGTCCTGTGCGATTTCCAGATGGCGTTGCTTCTGCTCCATTGTTAGCAGTTTCGGTCCGAATTTCGCGGACACTCTCCTCATGCTCAAATCCTCGGTCAAAATTGAATGTACTGATCCAATGCTTACCCCTATCTCGTTCGCAAGTTCTCAGACTGTGATAAGATGGTCCTCCATGACATGCTTGTTGAGGGTCTGCCTGAACGCGGTTCACTGTTCACTGATGT
>NW_019730220.1:636-1318 GCF_002891405.2 Cryptotermes secundus | reverse complement strand
TTCAGTGATTTAAGTTAATTAAATGAATTTAAACACATTATGTACAAAGAAAACATATTTCATTAAAATTTTTTCCGAATATTCTTTGTCGATTTCACGTTAATATGAGGAAATACAGACAATATATCAAAGATTCCTTTTTATTCAATGGATTTCTGTCCAAATTATTGACGATTTCTGTTTTTTAATTCGGAAATTTAAGACAATTCTGATTGATGTTAAGTTAAATTTAACTAATATAATCCAGGTTTTGAAAGATTTCAACGTAATGTATGAAATTTTGAAAAGAATTATTCCAGAATTTAAGTTAATATATAGAATTTCAAAAAATTGTCAAAGATTCCACAAATATTTATCGAAATCTATACAATTTTTTGACTATATTTCATAGTGATTTAATTTTTATTAAATTTCTAGAAATTCCATGATAAATTAAGTAATTCTAAAGTAATTTTTACCTTCTTCAACATAATTCATATAATTTCAACCTAAAAATTTTTGAAATCTTCACCATAAATAAAGAATTTCAAAGAATTTATAAAAAGATTTTTCTCCAATATAAGGTATTCCTTCAAATTTCTGATAACTAATGTATTGTTAAATGAATTTTAATAAAATGTTCAGTCATTCTAAATTAATTAAAATGATTTTAACAAATTATGAACGAAATATACTAATTTTG
>NW_019730220.1:0-515 GCF_002891405.2 Cryptotermes secundus | reverse complement strand
TTTCTTCCCTTTAAATGGAATTATGTACAAGTTATTGATGATTTCTGCATTATAATAGGGAAACTTAAGTCAAATCCGTTTGATGTTATCTTAAATTTAACGAATTTATACTAGGTTCTGAAAGATTTCGATAAAATTTAAGAAATTTTAACAAAGAATTGTTACAGTTTTCAAGTTAATATATTGAATTTCAACAAATAGTCATAGATTCCACCTAAATTTATTGAAGTCTATCGATTTATTAACGTTATTAAATTATTAATTAATTTTAATCTTATTTTGAGGGATTTCATTATAAATTAAAGTATTCTAAACTAATTTTGACCTTCTTCTTCAACCTAATTCATTTAAATTTAACCAAGAATTCTTTCTCGATTTCAACATAATATAAATGAAATCAATTATTTTGTGAAAAATTTCACAATAATTTGGGAATCCTAGCAGTCTTTTGAATATTTATAGAATTCTTTAAAAATTTAAAGAAATTTAGAACCATTCTAAGTTAAATTAAGGAA
>NW_019730219.1:0-393 GCF_002891405.2 Cryptotermes secundus | reverse complement strand
TCGGGTGATTCGCCTTTCATTTCCAAAAAACTCTTAATTTCTTCTTGAAGAAGCCAAAAGCGCTTTAAAACACTATAACACCAAAGCCAGCAAACTTCTGCATAGTACGGTAGACTCTCACATTCACATCCAATGTCACTAAGTAAAGAAGAAAACTGACGTTGATTCAGTCCCCGAGATCGAATAAAATTTACTACTTTCTTCACAAATTGCAACACATGATTCATTTTTATGGTTTTGGAGCACAGAACTTCTTGGTGAATGATGCAGTGAATATGGTGAAACTTACAACTAGGACAGACTTCTTTCTGCTTGGCCATTAACTTAGCATCAAATCCGTTCTGTTTTCCCATCATAGAAGGAGCCCCATCTGTTGCTACACACACAAGTTTC
>NW_019730218.1:256-463 GCF_002891405.2 Cryptotermes secundus | reverse complement strand
TAGCCTCCCAACCAACTACGCTACCGCGTGCCCCGGTTCTTTGCAAAACAAAGTTTAAAACAGTAAACCCCCACATGAAAGAACTAACAACAATATTCATAGGGAAACTGCAAAAATTCCGGCACAACAGCTTTAACGATTAATCAGAACCCCTTCTGCTGGTGCAAGGAATGTCTACATGTAGGGGGACAGCATTTTCAACACCTT
>NW_019730218.1:0-190 GCF_002891405.2 Cryptotermes secundus | reverse complement strand
TGCACCTTGCAGCCAGCAGTGCATCAGTGCCGAGAAAAGTAAGAACCGCCATCTATATGTATATGTAGATATTTTCTTTGATGTTCATTAATAGCTTTATTTGTGTGTTTAATTACATCCATTGTAGCTTCCACTTCACCACAACTGTGTCTATATTTTAGGATGTGTTGCCAATGCCAGTTCTTCACTA
>NW_019730217.1:0-1688 GCF_002891405.2 Cryptotermes secundus | reverse complement strand
AAAAAAAAACGTTTTATCGTACGGATATATATTTTGAGCGTATTAAATGGACTGGAGTCGGTCAGGTTAGGGCGATAATTAGTCTATGAACTCTGTGATAATTCTGGGACTTAAAACCTACGGACAGACGGACAAAGTTTTCCGTATATGGGACGACTATGAGTACTGAGTGAAGAGAACGCAACGCTGCAACGTTAGAGTTTGCTGTTACCAGGAAACTGTGAGAAACGCCTTAATTAAAAATAATTTGTTTGGAATAGGTATTAGTTGGATGGATATACTCGTAAGTTTAGAACAGCCTGAACTAATTTGGTGCGCGTGTGTTGCTTTGAGAAGTGGGATAGACCAAGAACATCGAGTTATAACGATTTTTTTTAAATTTGAACAGTATGGACAATGTTTAGATTTGAACCCAGAATACGTTTTGAACAGCTATAATATTGATCAACTTATCGATATGTTACTCGAGGATGGAATGCCTGAGAAAAGTGGATTGATCAATATTGACTTGGATTTGAGTTTTCAAAACCCTGGTCATGAATAGCTCTATTTTCTGGGCTATAGTCTTGCAGTCCTCTCAAAAATCTGTGATTTCTACCTGCTTCGTGCTGGTTTCTTGCTCGGTTTATTCTTTAACCTTAAAGACAGAAGCAAAATGTTCCTCCGAAACGTCGATAGGCTTTCAACGGACTATACTGCGTTATATCCCAGAATATATATATATCCCCTGGTCGTTATTTGTATGTCACTATGGGGGCAAGTAATATAAAAGGTGTTCAATGACTTTCATATTTCTGTTTGGACTCACTGATTAAAAACTTCCATTTCACTGGCGTAAACTCTTGCGCAGAAGCGACTGCAATTCGAATCTAATCAGTCTATCTCCGAAATACTACTCCCACAACATTGAGTTTAGATTACTCAGCAAATCAAGATAAATCCAGCTTAAAACGTTATTCTTACGTCTACATTCAAATGAACATATATTTTTGCCTCCAAGTGTACATGTGATTGATATTTATACCTGGCTGAGGGCCCAGCATCCGGTATTCAACACACACAAGCCTGTACATTCTCATGCGTGTCTGGCATGCGTCACGCATCTTTATGTGGTCGTCAGTTCTTCAGCCCAGCGTCATGATTTTCTTGGTTCCTTGGAACCGAGGTACGCACTAACAATGCGACGGGACGCAACTGTTTGACCAATGTCGCGGGAGTAGTGATCAGCATGGCCGCACCATAGCTCAAGCGGTTAGTCGCTGGTTTCCCACCGCGGCGGCCCGGGTTTAATTCCGGGTCTGGTCAAGTGGGATTTGTGGTGGACAAAGTGGCGCTGGGGCAGGTTTTCTCGGAGTTCTTCNCCCTGCCAATCTTCATTCCACCAATTGATCCAAAATCACCCTCAGCTATCATCTGGGGCTGATACAATAGGTCATAAGTGGCAGCAGTACAAGGGACTTAGTCCCAAGCCGCTAGCAATAAAAAAAAAAAGTAATCAGCAATCCTGTTTCGTATTTTGGCGGCCCTAGGTTGGAATCTCGGCTAGGAAACCAGCAATCCTAATTAAGGTCCCGCACTNGGTTGGAATCTCGGCTAGGAAACCAGCAATCCTAATTAAGGTCCCGTGATCCCCTACCCGCACCCCACATTCTTTCCATTTTATTATCCTGCATTATCCTGCAAATCTA
>NW_019730216.1:0-1498 GCF_002891405.2 Cryptotermes secundus | reverse complement strand
ACTTGTTCCATTTTACCAGCTCGATCTCTTGTCAATAATTTCTAGTTGGGGACCACAGCAGGAAAGAGTACATTTTTTAGTGAACACTTGCCAGCATGATAAAGGACTATCCTTGAGTATGGATATAAATATAAGATTAGTTCTAAACTTTTACAAAAAATTACGAAACAGACGTTTTGAACCTTTTATTTTTTATGTAAATGAAGTGACTACATGTCACAGCTGAGTACTTTGGTGTGCTGCAAACACTTCCCTTGAACCTTTATAGATTAAACTCACAGTGCAAAGAGAAAATCATGGCAATGAACCCAAAGGTTCATTGCCATCTTCACAAGAGCCCTCCAATGGTCTCTATCCTCAGCCAGATAAATCCAATCAATTTTCTAAAATTCATTTTAATATTGTCCACCCACCTATATCTTGGTCTTCCTAGTAGTCTCTTTCCTTCTGGCTTTCCCACCAATACCCTATAGGCATCCTCTTCTCCCCCATTCATGTTGCATGCCCTGCCCATTTCAACCTCCTTGACTTGATCATTCTAATTATAGTTGGAGAAGAGTACAAGTTATGAAGTTCCTCATCATGCAGTTTTCTCCAACCTCCCTGTCACTTCATCTCTCTTTGGTCCAAATATTCTCCTCAGCATCCTGTTCTCAAACACCCTCAGTCTATGTTCCTCCCTTAATGTCAGGGACCAAATTTCACACCCATACAGAATCACAGGCAAAATTATAGTTTTGTATATTCTAATTGTTATGTTTTTAGATACCAGACAAGAGGACAAAAGGTTCTGGACTGAATGTCAGCAAGCATTACCCGAATTCAGTCTCCTCTTAATTTCTCCTTAATCAGGTTTTCATATCTTATAGTCGTTCCCAAATATCTTAATTGTGCCACATTTTCAAACCATCTGTTACCTGTCTTTAAGTAATGATTTTGTCCTGCATTTTGGTGACAAGATAGCAACATA
Organism: Cryptotermes secundus; assembly: GCF_002891405.2. NCBI lineage: Eukaryota > Metazoa > Arthropoda > Insecta > Blattodea > Kalotermitidae > Cryptotermes > Cryptotermes secundus. Next base: position 528 of record NW_019730216.1, on the reverse strand, counting down.
TACTTAGTTTTCCTTGTGTTTACTTCTAGACCAACCTCCTTATTTGCATCAAATAAAGTTTGTGTGTTTAGCTTTATGGTTTATGAATTATCACCCAATAGATTCACATCATCAGCATAGACCAACAGCTGATGTGTCCCATTTAATTTCAGTCCCACCTGGTTTTCTTGGACCTTCCTAGTGACATATTCTAAAGCAAAGTTCAAAAGGAGTGGCGATAAAGCATCTCCTTGTCTTAGACCATTCTGGATAGGAAAATTATAAGACAAATGTTTACCTATGCAGACTTTACTATAAGTTTTGTTTAAACACATTTTAATCAGTTTAACTAGTTTCATGGATATCCCAAACTCTATCAGAATATTGTACAATACTTCCCTCCTAACTGAATCATAGGCTTTCTTGAAGTCTATGCATAGCTGATGTACCATCTCATCGTACTCCCATTTTCTCTCAAGTATCTGACGAATGCAAAAGATCTGGTCAGTAACTGATCTGTTACATTGAAACCCACACTGATGATCCCCA
>NW_019730215.1:0-502 GCF_002891405.2 Cryptotermes secundus | reverse complement strand
CACGAACTACTGGCAGTCTGGTCGCAGCTTCTGTCGCAAGACTCCAGCAATNAGGACGGGGCACCGTCCTCCATCACTACCGGACGAACTACAGAGCTTTGGACACCCTTCCCTCTTGTAAGGTTAGTCAAGATCCTTTAATAGTTAACAATTGTGGAGGCTTAATAATAAGTTTTAGATGAATTGTTAAAAAATGGCTGATGAACAAGTTAGGCAATTAATGAGAGATGCCACGGAGGCAGAGAGAATAGGAGAATACTGGACAGTAACTCATGCCGAGAAGTTACTGCAACTTTTGATGGGAACCTTAAGGAGGTTCACAATTTTATTTTAACTGTTGAATCAACATTGGAAATGTTACATGATGTAAGAAAAGCGTCATTTGTTAAATGTATTCTTGCACACATTGTAGGTGATGCAAAGTTTAAATTGAATAACATATTTATTGATACGTGTCCAGATATTAAGAAAGCTTTGGAGGAAAATTACACTACAAAGCGTA
>NW_019730214.1:0-906 GCF_002891405.2 Cryptotermes secundus | reverse complement strand
GATCTTGTTTCAGGGTCCCAACTACAACATTCGCAATATACCGCCTATCTAGGTCAGAAATCTCGTCCAAGGAAACCCATATCTTGTTGTCAGCAACAGATGTTCGAATCTTATTTAACATATCTTCATAACATGTAGAGAGATAATTCTTTCTTAGCGTCGATTTACTTGGGATAGGATGACTAGTGTATGTCTCCAAAAATTGTCTGAAGTGCTGATTATGCAATTTCTCTAATGGAATATTCGAAGATACCATCCACTGACACAAATCCTTCGAAAATTCTGACCCATTGTTCGTTGAAGAAGGTGAAGGAGAAGAAGAAGAAGAAGAATTAGTGGAACTGTTTTTAAACAACAAACTTTGTCTGCTATCCTTTGTAGATAATCTGCTTAAACATTTACCATGTTTAAAAGTTTTACAATGCTGCTGCACAGTAAATCGCTTTTCTGCCGTAACTTTCACGCCACACAACTTACAATAAAATATCTTGCCATCCATACTAAACACTTTTTTACCAAGGTCCTGTACAAAAAACTACACAACTTTGCGCTCCTTGAACTACATGTACTGNGTACTCACTTTAGGCATTGTAAAGTCAAACTGAAGTCTTATAACGCCCTCCACATATATAAATAGAATACTTCTAAGCCCTCCAAGAAAGAATGGGATGTATATACCTTATAGTAAGACGGAGTACAATAGGAGAATACCCGTTACACTTGCCTCCCTCCTGCCTCGACTGGGAAAGGCCGGCTTGCCAGGTCATAAATGCTGCATTTCACAAATTTTCGCCTTTGTAACTGCAAGTACAGTCCAGTCAAAAATATAGTTTTTAATACGAATTTCATGTACTTGAACTCTATTCCGCATTGAAGCAATAGTCCAACCTGAAATTTATTTTGTAA
>NW_019730213.1:0-1226 GCF_002891405.2 Cryptotermes secundus | reverse complement strand
TAGCTTGCTAGCTTTCGTTCCTTCGTTGATGGCTTGGCGTTACTATCTTGCTAGCTTTGAGTATCTAGCTTGCTAAATTGCTAGATTTGCGTTCCTAACTTGCTAGCTCTGAGTTGCAATATTGCTTGCTTTGCGTTTCTAGCTTGCTAGCTTTGCGTTTATAAGCTTGCTAATTTTGCGTTGCTAGCTTGGTAGCGTTTCGTTGCTTGCTTGGGAGCTTTGCGTTGCTAGCTTGCTAGCTTTTCATTCTAGCTTACTTGATTTGCGTTGCTAGCTTGCTAATTTTGCGTTGCTAGATTGCCAGCTTTGCTTTGCTAGCTTGCAACTATGCGTTGCTAGATTGCAAGCATTGCGTTCCTAGCTTGCAAATTTGCGTTGCTTGCTTCCTAGCTTTGCGTTGTTAGCTTGCAAGTTTGCGATGCTAGCTTGCCAGCTTTGCATTGCTATCTTGCTTGTTTTCCGTTGCTAGCTTGCTTGCTTGTTAAATATGCGTTGCTAGCTTGCTATTTTTGCGATGATACCCTGCCAGTTTTGCGTTTCTAGCTTGCTAGATATGCGTTGCTAGCTTGCCATCTTTGGGTTGCTAACTTCCCAGTTTTGCGTCTCTAGCATGAGAGTTTGCGTAGCTAGCTTGCCAGATTTGCGTGGTTAGCTTGCGATCTTTGCGTTGCTAACTTGCTAGCTTTCCGTTGCTAGATTGCTAGCTATGCGTTGCTAGCTTTCTCGCTTTGCGTTGCTAGCTTGCTAGCTTTGTGTTTCTTGCATGCTAGCTTGCGTTGCTTGTTTGCTAGGTTTGCGTTGCTAGCTTGGTAGCCTTGCGTTGCTAGCTTGGTAGCCTTGTGTTGCTAACTTGCTAGCTTTGCAATACCAGCTTTATAGGTTTGATTTGCTACATTGCTAGCTTGCCGTTGCTAGCATGCTAGCTTTTCGTTGCTAACTAACTAGCTTTGGGTTGCTAGCTTGCTAGATCTCTAGATATGCGTTGCTAGCTTAATATCTTTGCGTTGCTATCTTGCTAGCTTTGCGTTGCTAGATTGCAAACATTGCGTTCCTAGCTTGCTAGATTAACGTTCCTTGCTTGGTAGCTTCGCGTTGCTAGCTTGCTAGCTTTGCGTTACTAGCTTGATAGGTTTGAGTTGCTAGCTTGGTAGCTTTGCGCTAATAGCTTGCTAGCTTTTCGATCTTGCTTGCTAGCTTTGCGTTGCTAGCTTGCTATTTTTGCCTTT